>NC_053024.1:333953041-334253041 GCF_003073215.2 Triticum urartu
GCTCAAGACATCTTTTCAACCAATCAACCTCTTCATTGGAGTTATCTTGGGGTATATTTCACCTAAAGCCTTCCCTAAGGATTGTTGCTATTTACGGTGCTTATAAATGACCCAAGTTCTTCATTTATCCTCCCGGTGAAATAAGTTTCTCGTCTCCTTGTTCATATCAATCCAATATTTTGTTTCTGTAGTGGCAGAATTTCACCTCATAGTTTTGAGATGTTCTCCATAAGCCCACTACAAGCTTATTCATTTCGTTGTTGGGTTTTTCCAACAACTCCGTTATAACCTTCTTGGAAGGGTGCTTTCCAAGCTCATTTGTGGCACAAGTTGGCATTTTCTTCTACATTCTTATTTCAATGGTCGATCTTCTATTCTTTCTCCCGGAGGCTTTGTGATGTTGCTCTTTTCACTCATTATCTCGAATTGTGAGGATCGTGTTCTTTCATGCTTATCCATTTAACCGGAGTGTTGTGTCCTCTACTCAAGTTCTTTTCACCTTATCAAGTCTTGCATCTCTTTTCAACCGGAGTGCTGTCCGAATTTGTTCTTCCTTGTTCCTCTTTTCTAACGGAGTGTTTTCAACTTCATTCATCTCCGTTGTATTCTTTTCTCAAATTGTTTAACCTTTCAAGGTTCATTGGTTGCACTCTTTTGTCAAGAAGCAACTTAGTTTTACCTCTTCTCTTCCTCTTCCGTTTCCCTCCGGTGCCATCCTAGATCTCGGGACGAGATCCTCTTGTAGTGGTGGAGTGTTGTAACGCCCCGAGACCGTTGTGCCAGGTGTCTTCCAATTATTCGCTGTTGTTGCCTTGTCATTCGCTTGCGTGTTGCATCTTGCCATGTCATCATCCGCATTGCATCTGCATGTTTTTGAAACTTGCATCAGTCCGGGTTCCCCAGTCCCTCCATTGTTCGTTCTGAGCCCAGACACACTTGCACGCGCCCGCGGCACGTCCGAAATATTATTTTATAAGTGGCCAGAAAATGTTCTCGGAATGGGTTGAAAGTTGGCACGCGGTGTTGTTATGTTGTCAGTAGGCCGCCTGCCAAGTTTCATCGCATTCGGAGTTCGTTTGATGCCCCAACGGATAACTATAGTGGCAATATAGCCGGTCTTTTCGTCGGACGTTTTCGGTCTCCGAAAACAGTCGCCGAGCCTCTATTTCTTCTCTCCTCTCAGCCCAAGATCACTCTCCATAGCCCACCTAAACCCCCTCCGACCGGTGTTGTCGGATCGTCATCAGAGGGTCCGAAACGACCTCAAAACCCCCTCCTCTAGCCCCTTTCCCTATATAATCTCCTTCCCCTTCCAATTTTGGAACCCTAACCCCCCTCCACCTACCTCTATCTTCCCCCCTCCTCAGAATCCGCACCCCAACCCGCAGCCGCCACCTCCACCTTCCAGCTGTCGCCTCCCACCTCAAAATCCGTCGCCGGCTACCCCTTCAGCACCACGTGGCGGGCTCCTAGTGGCCAGCCGCCACCACGCAGATGCCCGCAGCCAACGGGATGACGCAACGCGTCCTCCCCGCGCTCCACTTCGCCGCGGCCCGGCGGAAGCCCGCAACCGGCCCGCCCCGGGATGGATCTGGGCCCAAGCGCCCCGAGCAGCCGCTTGCGCCCGAGGCTCTCCCGCTCGATCCCACTGGATCAGGAGAGCGCCACCCTGCCGCCATCCGTACGCCGCCGCGCCTCCTGCGGTTTCTCCACTCCGGCGAGCCCCATCGCCGATGAGCTCCTGCTCAGCCTCACCGGACCACCCCCAGGTCGCGCCGCTGTCGACCATCCCCTCTCCTTCCCCGTTTCTCTCCTCTCTCTCTCTCTCACCGGACTCCCCTTCCTCCATTGCCCTGCAGGAACCACCACCGCCCGTGGAGCTCGCCCCCGACCGCGTTCTTCGCCCGATCCAATGGGGATCCGCCGGATCTGGAGTACCTCGGCCTATTTGCGTCCTTCCCGCTCAGATCCGTCGCTGGATCTCCACCACTGCCGCTGGAAATGGACGGATCAGGCGGATCCCGTCCGGATCCGCACCTCCGGGGCCTCCTCCGCTCCTCCCCGACGTCAAGCCGCCGCCGCCTTGCCATGGCTCCTGCTCGTGCGGGAGCACGAGGATGATGTTGACCAGGCCTCCGTCGCCCTGGTGGGCCCTACAGCCGCGTGTGGACTCCCGCGCCTTGGGCCTCCTTCGGTTGCCAAGGTCCAGCGCAGCTCCAGGCCGCCTGCCTCCTGCGCGCCTGGGCTGCATCTCGCGCAAGGCCCAGCGCCCCCTTCTAGCCTCCCTCCTCTGCCTCACCGGGCCTTAGCCATGGTGAGCCTCCTGAGAGCTCCTCAGCCCTGTGCATTGTTGGGCCAGTACAAGATCCAACCCAGTGCATGTTTTTTTCCTGCCTGCGAATTTATCTATTATCCAGTGTTTTACAGTTTTAAAGAAAAGTCCCTAGAGTTCATGCATTTGATAACTAACAAAACATGCATCGGACTAAAACAACTTATATATGAAAAATGTTTAGAATTTTGTCTAGTTTCATAATATGCTACTTTCAACCATGTTTAAAATGTTGTTTGCATTATTTTGCTCAAATGCCATGCTAAAATGATTTAATTCATAACTAATTAACCGTGGCTCCAAATTAAATAAACTTTATATGTAAATGTGGTAGAAAAATGCCTAGTTTAACATGTTGCACTCATCTTGCATGTTTAATAACTCTAAAATATGGTTTAGGGAAGAATAGTACCAAATCCATAAATTGCATATGAGGACTTTCCGGAATTGTTGTTTGTTATTTCCGGCCTCATTTAAACTTGCCTAGATAGGTAGTTTTCATATGCTTCACCCCTCGCCATGTTTAATAACATTTAATATTGTTCGGTACATAAACGAGAGTGAACTAAATGTTTGAATGTGGTGTTTCATCAATATGCAACTCGTTGCATATTGAGCTCCACTTAATTTGTAGTATTGTTTGTGCACTTTGCCATGCCTCATTAAACCGGATATGCATCATACTTGGTTGTGCATCATGCCATGTTTATGTGATGGTTGTTTACTATGTTGTTTGCTTCTTTCCGGGCTGCTTCTCTTGTTAGCTTCGTTTTCGCTCTGGAGTTGTGAGGATTTGTTCGACTACGTCCGTTTGTCTTCTTCATGGTCTCGTTCTTCTTCCTTGCGGGATCTCAGGCAAGATGATCATACCCTCGAAATCACTTCTATCTTTGCTTGCTAGTTGTTCGTTCTATCGCTATGTCACGCTACCTACCACTTGTTATATCATGCCTCCCATGTTGCCATGTCAAGCCTCTAACCCACCTTTCTAGCAAACCGTTGCTTGGCTATGTTACCGCTTTTGCTCAGCCCCTCTTATAGCGTTGCTAGTTGCAGGTGAAGCTGAAGTTTGTTCCATGTTGGAACATGGATATGTTGGGGTATCACAATATATCTTATTTAATTAATGCATCTATATACTTGGTACAGGGTGGAAGGCTCGGCCTTATGCCTGGTGTTTTGTTCTACTCTTGCCGTCCTAGTTTCCGTCATACCGGTGTTATGTTCCTTGATTTCGCGTTCCTTACGCGGTTGGGTGTTATGGGAACCCCTTGATAGTTTGCTTTGAATAAAACTCCTCCACCAAGGCCCAACCTTGGTTTTACATTTGCCTAACAACCTAAGCCTTTTTCCCTTGGTTTTCCGGAGCCCGAGGTTCATCTTTATTTAACCCCCTTGGGCCAGTTCTTTTCTAAGTGTTGGTCCGAACCGGGCAACCTGCGGGGCCACCTTGGGGCAACTTGAGGGCTGGTTTTACTCGTTGCTTGACCTATCCGATGTGCTCTAGGAACGAGATATGTGCAGCTCCTATCAGGATTTGTCGGGACATCGGGCGGCTTTGCTGGTCTTGATTTACCATTGTCGAAATGTCTTGGAACTGGGATTCCGAGACTGATTGGGTCTTCCCGGGAGAAGGAATATCCTTCGTTGACCGCGAGAGCTTGTGATGGGCTAAGTTGGGACACCCCTGCAGGGTATAAACTTCCGAGAGCCGTGCCCGCGGTTATGTGGCAGATGGGAATTTGTTAATATCCGGTTGTAGTGAACTTGACACTTAACTTAATTAAAATGCATCAACCACGTGTGTAGCTGTGATGGTCCCTTTTCGGCGGAGTCCGGGAAGTGGACATGGTTCTTGTGTTATGATTGTGCGTAAGTAGTTTCAGGATCACTTCTTGATCACTTCTAGCTTCTTGACCGTTGATGGAGCTACGTACCTAGGGTAGGGGCACGGACCTGTCCAAAGAGCCCTACCCAAGGACGTCCCTAGAAGAGGTCACCTTTCAATCGACTTGAAGGTATCCCACTCGACAGATTCAAGACACTCGACCAAGAAGCTATCACTTGACCAAGAAGCTAGCCACTCGACCGATAGGAGATCTGAAGTCACTCCGGAGGCAAACGGTCGGCTATTAAGTAGTCTTTATGGTCGTTGTAGCACTTTATTAGGGGCGTTACCAGTAACGCCGAACCTTACATGTACCTTATACCCTGCATTACTGAGGGCAGGAGGGGGCTGGCGAACTCTATATAAGCCACTCCCCTCCTCAGTATGAAGAGTTCGCACCCCTGTTATCTACACACTCATAATCCAATCGACCGCCTCCGGGCACCGAGACGTAGGGCTGTTACTTCCTCCGAGAAGGGCCTGAACTCGTAATCCTTGCGTGCTTACAACTTCCCAATAGCTAAGATCTAGCCTCTTCATACACCCCCCCTACATTACTGTCAGACTTAGAACCACGACAGTTGGCGCCCACCGTGGGGCAGGAGGCTTAGCGCCTAATTGGTGAAGTTGCGTTTTTTCCGATCCATTTGATCATGGTTTCCTGCGGAGCTTCGATGGAGGGCCGCGAGATCCGTCTCAGCGCGCTCACCTTCATCGTCGACGACTCCTCCTGGCTTTAGGAGGCGCCGCTCGACGTCGACGCGCTCCCCGTCCGCGGCGCGACGCACTTCCGCGTGTGCGTTCGTGGCGTCCTCCTACGACAGCCGTCGACCCAGTACCAATCGGCTCCCGTTTCGTCTCCCCACCTCGCCTCCCACCAGCGCAAGCGCTCAGGTCGGTCGAGGCTTCAGCGGTGGGTGAGGCATGCCGTGGCCCGCCAGTCGGTGGCCCCGCAAGTCGCGGCAATCGAGCCCGACGAATCCCTCTATGGCCTGTTCGACCCGTCGACTGGCTCCGCGGAGACAACGTCCGAGTGCGACAGCAGCGACCCAGCGGCTGAGATCCTGGCGGTCGAGGGGACACACAGTCCTCCCGGATTCCCTCGCGCTGACGGAGGCGCGGGTGGGGGTGACCCGTCGCATCCCCACGATGAGTACCGCCCCGAACCCCTCACGTCATTGCAGCGAGAGGAGCTTCACCGCAGGAACATGGAAGCGCTCCACACTCCTATTGTTGGGGAAACCCCTGAGGCCCGGGCCTTGGAGGACGCGCGCTTGGCTAACCTGGCCGAGCGCACTCGACTGGAGAATCTCCAGCGAATACTCGACGAGCAAGCGCGTCAGCGAGCTCCCGAGTCCAGTCGACGTCAGCAAGCTCCCGAGTCCAGTCGACGTTAGCTCTTCCCGCCGCCGCAGGTATACCGAACCCCAGTTTAGAATCTGGCCGCTGCAGCTCGTATAGCAGAATCAATTCAGCCCTCCCAGTCAGAAGCTGGCAGAGGTTTGTTGCAGATCAGAGCGTTGCTCCGGGCGGCGGGAAATCAGAATTCCGCCGTCTCACAGTCGCGGAACAGGATCCACAGTCGATCCGTCGCAACCGATACAGTCGAGTTGGCTCACAGCCCAAGATCGCCCCCGAGGCGTGAGGGACGTGGTGACCGGCATGATCAGTACAGGAGGAACGAGCAGTATGATCACCGGTTCGATCGTGATGGTCGACGTCGAGTGCCAACCCCTCCCCCGAGGAGTGGGTCGTATGCGCCTCGGCGGCAAGATGACAGACGCCCTCATAGTGTTGGGCAGAGGATTCCAGTCGACCCTAGAGACCCAGGCTTTGATGCGAGATCTATCCTCATTCAAGGTTTGGTTGACAGGAACAGGGCTCATAGAGAAGGCCACAACGGAGATGCGCCTGTCAGCAGCAGGGTACATGCTTCAGGACCGGAGTGTTTCAGTCTTGCCATCAGGGCCGCAGTGATTCCTCCCAATTTCAGGCTGGCGACTGGAGTCAGCAAGTTCACCGGTGAGTCTAAGCCTGACACTTGGCTCGAAGATTACCGAGTGGCTGTACAGATTGGCGGTGGCAATGATGAGGTGGCCATGAAGCATTTGCCTCTCATGTTGGAGGGCTCAGCCAGGGCATGGCTGAATCAGTTGGCACCCAGCAGCATTTACATTTGGGAGGACCTCTCCCGAGTGTTTGTCACGACCTTTGAAGGAACATGCAAACGACTTGCAGGCCTCACAGAGTTGCGGTCTTGCCTGCAGAAGCCGAATGAAACACTGAGGGATTACATCCAGAGGTGGATCACGCTGCACCACACGGTCGAGAATGTGCCAGACCATCAAGCAGTTTGCGCTTTCAAAGAAGGCGTTAAATACATAGAGTTGAATCTGAAGTTCGGTCGAACTGGAGAGATGTCTCTGAATCGGATGATGGAGATCGCCACCAAGTATGCTAATGGTGAAGACGAAGACCGACTCCGAAGCGGCAAGCTCAAGGCAGTCTCCCAAGAAATCGAAGGAAATTCCAGTCGGAAACAGAAGCGGAAGGCCGAGCCAGCCGCTCCTGGGGAGGCCCTGGCCGTTGCCCAGGGAAACTTCAAGGGGAAACCCAAGGGCACCTGGAAGCCCAAGAAAGTCAAAGATCAAGATGGGAATGATGTTTTGGACCTACCATGTCACATCCACACCAAGAAAGACGAAGAGGGTAATTTTATTTACCCAAAGCATACCACTCGACAGTGCCGGCTCCTGATCCAGCAGTTCCAGGGCAAGCAGCCCAAAGATAAGGAAAAAGAGCCTGACAGGATTGAGGACAAGGAAGACAGTGACGATGGATACCCCCAGGTCAATTCCACCCTGATGATTTTTGCTGATGTCGAAAGCAAGAGTCAACTGAAAGTCATTAACCGTGAGGTGAACATGGTTGCCCCGGCAACACCCAATTACTTGAAGTGGTCGCAGACTGCCATCAAATTCGACCAGTCAGATCACCCGACGCACATTGCCACCCCTGGGAGGAAAGCTTTGGTGGTCGACCCAGTTGTCGAAGGCACTCGACTGACCAAGGTCTTGATGGACGGCGGCAGTGGCCTGAACATACTGTACGCTGAGAGTTTGAAAGGAATGGGCATTCCGATGTCCAGACTCAGTACCAGTAACATGAGCTTCCACGGAGTCATTCCTGGGAAGAAAGCCGAGTCACTCGGCCAGATTGCTCTTGATGTGGTTTTCGGTGATTCAAAGAATTACCGCAAGGAAAAGTTGACATTCGAGGTTGTGGACTTCCAGAGTGCTTATCATGCCATTTTGGGCAGGCCAGCTTACGCACGCTTCATGGCTCGACCATGTTACCTGTATCTCAAACTGAAGATGCCTGGCCCCAAAGGTGTGATCACTGTTACCGGCAACCGAAAGAAAGCGGAAGAATGCTTTCAGAAAGGCTCAAAGATCACTGACGCTAAAATGGCAGTGGTCGAGCTGAAAGAGTATCAAAAGACTGCCGATCCGAGTGAATTGCTGCGAGCCAAGAAGCCTGCTTCAGAATCGGCTTTTCAGTCGGCTGGTGATACAAAGACAGTCCACATTCACCCGACCGACCCCGACGCTGCTCCGACTCACATCTCGACGACGCTCGACTCCAAATAGGAAGAAGCGCTCATCCAGCTCCTCCGTGAGAACTGGGATATCTTCGCATGGAAACCCTCTGACATGCCTGGAGTTCCCAGAGGGCTGGCTGAGCACCGTCTACGAGTCGACCCAAAATTCAAGCCTGTGAAGGAACATCTTCGACGGTCCGCCGTCTAGAAGAAGCAAGCCATTGGCGAGGAAGTGGCTCGGCTCTTAGCAGCAGGGTTCATCCGAGAGATTTACCACTCCGAGTGGCTCGCCAATGTCGTCATGGTCCCCAAAAAGGACAAGTCACTCCGCATGTGCATTGACTTCAAGCATATCAATCGGGCCTGCCCGAAAGATCATTTTCCTCTCCCTCGCATCGACCAAATAGTCGACTCGACTGCGGGGTGCGAGAGATTGTCTTTTCTAGATGCCTATTCCGGGTACCATCAGATCCGTCTGTATGGGCCCGACGAGATCAAAACAGCTTTCATCACTCCATTCGGATGCTTCTGTTACGTCACCATGCCGTTCGGCCTCAAGAACGCCGGAGCCACGTTCATGAGAATGATTCAGAAGTGTTTACTCACTCAAATCAGTCGGAATGTGGAGGCATACATGGATGATATTGTGGTCAAGTCCCGGAAAGGTTCCGACCTGCGGGCTGACCTCGCTGAAACCTTTGCCAACCTCAGGAGGTATGATATCAAGCTCAATCCATCAAAATGCACGTTCGGAGTTCCAGGTGGAAAGTTACTCGGTTTTCTCGTTTCCGAACGAGGGATCGACGCCAATCTTGAGAAAATTGGCACCATACTCCGGATGAAGCGTCCTGTACGCGTGCACGACGTACAAAAGCTTACAGGCTGCTTGGCCGCTTTAAGTCGATTCATTTCTCGTCTCGGTGAAAAGGCGTTGCCTCTTTACCGACTGATGAAGAAGTCTGACAAGTTCGAGTGGACACCAGAAGCTGATGCAGCGTTTGCAGAGCTCAAAGCTCTGCTCTCCACCCAGCCGGTGCTTGCTGCCCCAATCAGCAAAGAGCCTTTGCTGCTTTACATTGCAGCCACAGGACAAGTTGTCAGCACAGTACTTACGGTCGAGCGGGAAGAGGAAGGAAAGGCCTTCAGAGTTCAGCGCCCAGTCTATTACATGTCTGAAGTTTTGACCCCTTCAAAACAAAGATACCCCCATTACCAGAAGCTTGTATATGGGATTTACATGACAACAAAGAAGGTTCCACATTACTTCTCTGACCACTCCATTACAGTCATCAGCGACGCCCCACTGTCAGAGATTCAGCACAACAGAGATGCAACTGGTCGAGTGGCCAAGTGGGCGATTTAACTCCTTCCCTTAGATATCAAGTTTGAGGCAAAGAAGGCTATCAAGTCCCAAGCGATCGCAGATTTCATCGCCGAGTGGATTGAACAGCAACTACCGACTCAGGTTCACTCGGAGCACTGGACCATGTTCTTCGATGGATCCAAGATGCTTAATGGTTCCGGTGCTGGGGTAGTCCTAGTCTCCCCCCGAGGAGATAAGCTCAGATATGTTCTCCAGATTCACTTCGATTCCTCCAACAATGAAGCAGAATATGAAGCACTTTTGTATGGGTTGCGCATGGCCATTTCACTCGGCGTCCGTCGCCTCATGGTCTATGGCGACTCAGATTTGGTGGTTAATCAAGTGATGAAGGAGTGGGACGTCAGCCTACCGAGTGGAGAGCCAGATTCCCACTCGGGGGCTTAGCTGCAGCCCAGTGCTTGCCTAAGTTTGAAAAATCCTACCGAGTGGAGAGCAAACCTAACCTCCCACTCGGGGGCTTAGCTGCAGTTCAGCACTCGCCTAAGTTCTCCCACGAAGAGACTTAGCTGCAGTCAGACACTCGCCTAAGTTTGAAAAATCCTACCGAGTGGAGAGCAAACCTCCCACTCGGGGGCTTAGCTGCAGTTCAGCACTTCGGCCTAAGTTCTCCCACGAAGAGACTTAGCTGCAGTCAGACACTCGCCTAAGTTTGAAAAATCCTACCGAGTGGAGAGCAAACCTCCCACTCGGGGGCTTAGCTGCAGTTCAGCACTCGCCTAAGTTCTCCCACGAAGAGACTTAGCCGCAGTCAGACACTCGCCTAAGTTTAAAAAATCCTATCGAGTGGAGAGCAAACCTCCTGCTCGGAGACTTAGCTGCAGTTCAGCACTCGCCTAAGGTCTCCCACGAAGAGACTTAGCTGCAGTCAGACACTCGCCTAAGTTTAGAAAATCCTACCGAGTGGAGAGCAAACCTCCCACTCGGGGGCTTAGCTGCAGTTCAGCACTCGCCTGAGTTCTCCCACGAAGAGACTTAGCTGCAGTTAGACACTCGCCTAAGTTTAAAAAATCCTACCGAGTGGAGAGCAAACCTCCCACTCGGGGGGCTTAGCTGCAGAGAGCAAACCTCCCACTCGGGGGCTTAGATGCAGCCCAGTGCTCGCCTAAGTGTTAACAAAATCCTACCGAGTGAGAGCAAACCTCCCACTCGGGGGCTTAGCTGCAGCCCAGTGCTCGCCTAAGTATGAAACACATCTCATTCCTCAAGGACGACGAGGGGCAGGTCGACTGCCACCTTCTCCTGGAGAGCTTCGCCACAAATACAATGTGCGCTCCGTCCCACTCTGCAGTAATAGGGTGTGGGTCGACCGCCACCTTCTCCTGGAGAGCTTCGCCACAAATACAATGTGCGCTCCGTCCCACTCTGCAGTAACAGGGTGTGGGTCGACCGCCACCTTCTCCTGGAGAGCTTCGCCACAAATACAATGTGCGCTCCGTTCCACTCTACAGTAACAGGGTGTGAGTCGACCGTCACCTTCTCCTTCGAGTGGAGACCAAGTTCCACTCGACGAATCATCCACAAAGATGTTCAACAAAAATCAAGTTCAGATAAAGCCTAAAAGGTCCCAGACCTCAGATCAAAGTATTCGAGCCCTCGGCTCGGCAGAGTTTAACTATTACACTTCCCCTCGGCATTCCGAGGCAAATTCAAGGCAGAGGTTCAACGGTTACAGATCCACTCGGCATTCCGAGGCAAATTCAAAGTGAAGCATAGAAGTTTTTTTTCTTTCATTCCTCAGGAAGAGGAGGACTGGAAGGGGCGACGAACTCGTCCAGATCAATCCCGTCTGCAATACGGGTGGCAGCAGCGACGAAGGTCTCCATGAAGTCCTGGAAATTGTGCTTCCTCGTGTTGGCAACTTGGATGGCGGCCAGCTTCTCCTCCCGCGCCTCCTTGCAATGGACGCGGACCAGAGATAGTGCCACATCAGCGCCGCACCGAGCAGAAGACTTCTTCCACTCCTGCACTCAGTCAGGGATTCCGTTGAGTCGAGTCATCAGAGACTCGAGATCGTTCTGGAGCGTAGACTCTGGCCAAAGTGCCGGGTCGATCCGTGACATGGCAGCCTTCAGCCGAGCCAGGTAATCCACGACGCCGTCAATGCGGGATTCCAGTCGGAGCAGATTCATGGCAGCTTCATATTTCATGGGAGAGTTGATCGGATCCAAACCTGTTTCAATCCGCCCAGTCTCCTCTTCAAAGTTCTGGCAAAGCTCTGCATACACGATCCAAGGATAAGTCAATTTTCATAAGACTGAGTCGACACAAAAAAAAGTCGGAACTGAATGGGCACCTTCGAGCTTGATGTACAACTTCTTGGCAAGGCTCCTCAAGTAGCTCTCCAGGTCGTCCCTCCTGCGAGCGATGCCTTCCATCTTCTCGCCCAAGAGGAGGTTCTCCTTCTTCCAATTTGCAGTCAGCCTGTTGGCTTCATTCAGAGCGGTCTGCAACCTGGTATTCTCTTTTTCTAATTGGTCGACCGAAGCCAGCTTCTGTTCAGCCAGAGCGATCTTGTCATCAGCCTCCTTGCGGGCAGCAGCCAAATCCTGATCCTTCTTCGCTAGAGCTTCGCTCAGTGTCTCTGCGAAAGAAATGATGATTGATTCGGAAACAGCAGAAGAGTTCTCAAGCCTAAAAACAAACCAATCGACAAAGTCGTCCTACCTGCGGCGCCGTCCCTGACCTTCTGCAGCTCTGTTCTGGCCAACTCCAGATCAAGGTTCAGTTGAATCTTCTGCTTCTCCAACTCAGTATAACGAGCTACAAGTTTGCAAGATTTCTGTAAAAAGAAAAATCAGTCGACAGGCGTCCAAATAAAGTTGCTTCCAAGTAACTAAGAGACAATGGGGACGTTTCTAAGACCACAGCCGAATCAAAAACATTCGACAGTAGTCTCGGGGACTACACCCAGTGGGTGCACTCAGCGTGCCCCCACTGGTTCGACCAAAAAAAAAGAAAGAGCAAAAGTCGACTGCCTGCAGTCGACCAGATACAGTACCACTCGACCTGGCCAGACCAAACCGAGTGAAGAAATACAGACACAACAACACAATGTAAAGACTACAGTCGACTGCCAGCAGTCCACCGTAGTCTCGGGGACTACACCCAGTGGGTGCACTTAGCGTGCCCCCACTCGTCCAAGAATTAGCAGACACACCCAGTGGGTGTACAGATACAGATACAAATGATCTTCAGGAAAACAAAAGAGAGACTCTTCAAACGATCAAGTATCGAGTCGACTGACCTGGACGTTGCTCTGAAGAGCCGAACTCGCGTCATAGGCTGCTTGGCTGGCCTCCCGAGCCATGTTCACTTGCTCCATCATGACTCCCGCCTGGCGTATAGCCTCCTTTGCAGCAGCCGCTTGGTCCTCAGGGACGGGGTACGCAGCAAAAAGAGAAGGTGGATCCGCAGTCGACGCCGAAGGCTGCACACTCGACAGAGGGTTGGCGAAAGTCACAGAAACCCGAGTGGTGTCGCCACCATCCCGAGCCATGGCCTCAGACGCCGGAGTAGGTTGGGGGGTCTTGTCAGCCGACGACCTCTTGTTCCTCCTCATCCTCAGCGGTTCGTTGTCGTTGTCATCCGGGAGGTCAATAACATGAGGAGGGGCTGCAAGAGAAACATTCAATCGACCAGAATCGCAATAAAGGTCCAGTCGACTCAAAGACAGGACGTCAGCAATCGTACTAGGGTTGGAGGTGACAGCGTCCTCCATCTCTTGGTCGTCGTTCCTGGCGGAAACCTCAGAAGTAGCACCGCTGCAAATCTCAAAAGTCAGTCAGTTGGCTCAGTGAATCGACCAAGGATCCGTCCACGGTCGACAAAGGAAAGCAAGTTTTTATCATTACCTGGAAATGGTAGGAACAACTATCTTCATCTTGGGCAGAACTTTGGGCGGCTTGGATGGCGTCGCTCGTGGGTGCTTGGGAGCCTTCCCAGTCGGCGGAGGAGGAGAAGTCCGAGGGTGTTTCGACGACTGCCCAACAGGTGCAGTCGCCTTGCCACGTCCCCGCGCTGGATCATGCGTGAGCTTGGATCGCCCCTCCGGGCGGGGAGGTTCAACCTCCTCCTCCTCCCCTTCGCTGGAGAAGATGTCGTCGCCTTCCTCTCCCTCACCGTCGGACTCCCACTCGCCTTGGTCGTCCCCACTCTCGCCTCCGCTCGCCTCCCCTTCATCAGTCGACCCCTGCGCCCCGTTGGGCGTCGAGTACATCTCGGTGGTCGCCTGGAAAACAATAGACAAGACGAAAGTCAGTCGACTTACTCAAAGAAGACCAATGCAGAAAACAAGATTTCAGTCAGAAGCATAAAGACATACCTGATCCACTTCATACGAGTTGTCGAGTGGAATTACCCTTCTGGCTCCTCGGGGGTTGTCTTTGTTCCCCGTGATGCTTGACAGCCACCCCTCCAGCATCTCGTCCGTGACCTCCTCCGGGTGGATCCGAGTGGTGTCGTCGAGGCCCGAATACATCCACATCAGGTGGTCTCGCGCCTGGAGCGGTTGGATGCGCCTCTGGAGAAAGACCTCTAACAGGTCCATCCCAGTCACGCCCTCACGGACAAGCTCAACCACTCGACCGGCCAACACTTTGACTTGGGCCCTTTCCTCCAGCATCACTTTCAGAGAAGCAGGCTTTTGGGCTCGGTCAAGAGAAAAAGGAGGAAGACCAGTCGACTGTCCAGGGGTCACCTGATCCTGACAGTAAAACCAAGTCGACTGCCAACCACGGACCGACTCTGGGAAAGTAATAGACGGAAAACAGCTCTTCCCCCTCGTCTGGATCGCCAAACCCCCACACACCTGGATCACCTTCGTCCTCTCGTCACTCTACTTGGCCTTCTTGACCGATTGAGAGCGGCAAGTAAAGATGTGCTTGAAAAGCCCCCAATGTGGACGGCAACCCAAGAAGGCCTCACACATGGAAATGAATGCAGCAAGGTAGACAATGGAGTTGGGGGTAAAATGATGGAGCTGCGCTCCGAAGAAGTTCAAGAAGCTCCAGAAGAAAGGATGGGGGGGCAGAGAAAACCCTCGGTCGATGTGGGTGGCTAGGAGCACGCACTCACCGTCGCGGGGCTGAGGTTCGGTCTCTTCCCCCGGAAGACGCGCGGCCTCATGGGGAATGACTCCCCCCTCGACCATGTCATCGAGATCCTCTTGCCGGATCACTGTCGGCATCCAGTCGCCCTGGATCCAGCCTTTGGGCGGAGCGGACCTTGAGGAGGATCCGCCCCGAGCAGATTTCTTCCCCTTCCCCTGCACCGTCGCCTTCTTCGCGCGCTCCAGGGCAGAGGTCTTGCCTTTTGCCATCGTCGCCGGCAAAGTCTTGCACAGGCCTGCTGCGCTGGAGCAAGAACAGAGGTGGCGGAAGGGCTTGCGAAGGAAGAAGAAGAAAGGAGGAGAAGAGAGCGCACGGCTTGGAAACCCCGGGCCGGCGATTTATAAGGGGCCGCTCCCGAGTGGCTGACTGGTAGGCCCAGCCTATCGAGCCAAATCTTGCAGCAGACGCACGCGCGGTACGTGGCGAAAAAGGCGACGCAGGGATCGAGGAGCTTCCGCGTTATCGCTTCCGATTACTGCGGCCGCTCCCGTCTCGCGCGCTTCCCAAAATCCGAAATCCCACGACATCCGCGGGCTGCAGAACAACTTGGCAAAACAGAAGACCTCGCTCGCGCCGACGCTTGGTGTATCACAAATAAAGAAATTCACTCGACGAAAGACCTGGAATGGATCAAGGCGACTGAAAAAGGTTGACAACGTCATCTGTGACGATTGACCCAACAAAGCCCTCACGTAGCCCGAAAGGCCAGTCGGAAAGTTCTCCAACTCTTTCCCCACTCAAACCTCGATCCATTCGGGGGCTAATGATGGAGCTACGTACCTAGGGTAGGGGCACGGACCTGTCCAAAGAGCCCTGCCCAAGGACGTCCCTAGAAGAGGTCACCTTTCAATCGACTTGAAGGTATCCCACTCGACAGATTCAAGACACTCGACCAAGAAGCTATCACTCGACCAAGAAGCTAGCCACTCGACCGACAGGAGATCTGAAGTCACTCCGGAGGCAAACAGTCGGCTATTAAGTAGTCTTTATGGTCGTTGTAGCACTTTATTAGGGGCGTTACCAGTAACGCCCAACCTTAAATGTACCTTAAACCTTGCATTACTGAGGGCAGGAGGGGGCCGGCGAACTCTATATAAGCCACCCCCTCCTAAGTATGAAGGGTTCGCACCCCTGTTATCTACACGCTCATAATCCAATCGACCGCCTCCGGGCACCGAGACGTAGGGCTGTTACTTCCTCCGAGAAGGGCCTGAACTCGTAATCCTTGCGTGCTTACAACTTCCCAATAGCTAAGATCTAGCCTCTTCATACACACCCCCTACATTACTGTCAGACTTAGAACCACGACAACCGTTGCGTTGCTTCTCTTCTCGCTCTTATTTCCGTTTGTTAGCCACCATATATGCTTAGTGCTTGCTGCAGTCCACCTAATTACCTTACCCTACCCATAAGCTTAAATAGTCTTGATCTCATGGGTGTGAGATTGCTGAGTCCTCATGACTCACGGATACTTCCAAACAGTTGCAGGTGCCGAGGATACCAGTGCAGGTGATGCAACCCAGCTCAAGTGGGAGCTCGATGAAGATCTTCATCGTTGTTTTGTTTCGTTTCCTTTTGATCAGTAGTGGAGCCCAGTTGGAACGATCAGGGATCTAGCATTTGGGGTTATCTTCTTTTATTTTGGGTCCATAATCGGACCTTGATTGTACTCTGGATGATGTATGTTTAACTTGTTATTTGTGTGAAGTGGCGGTTGTAAGCCAACTCTTTATCACTTTCTTATTCAGTACATGGGATTGTGTGAAGATTACCCCTCTTGCGACAAAACCACAATGCGGTTATGCCTCTAAGTCGTGCCTCGACACGTGGGAGATATAGCCACATCGTGGGTTTTACACCAACGACGGACTGTGTCCAAGTTCCAACGCCGGACTGTATCCGAGCTCTAACGTCGGACTATATCCGAGGTGTCATAGATCACCTTGATTCTAAAAAGTTGAAGGAGTTTAGCCGAGCTTAATGCTGGAAATGCCCTCTATGGAGCCAGCCACTTGCGCCCGAGCTTTATGCTGGACTGCTTCCGAAGTGGTGCACCACCCCGACTGCGGGCCGATTTTTTGTCAATATTTTTTACTGGTGCAATTTATTCTCTGCCGAGATATATAGCCAGTAGCCCTCAAGGTGTGTATCGGTCTAAAACCCGAGATGCACCTGAAGGATGACATAAGACTGCTGATCGCAGTAGCCCCTGAGACTCAGGTTGATTCGCAAAATCGGCCTGAGGATCAACTCCTAGCTCG
Source organism: Triticum urartu (assembly GCF_003073215.2). Lineage (NCBI taxonomy): Eukaryota > Viridiplantae > Streptophyta > Magnoliopsida > Poales > Poaceae > Triticum > Triticum urartu. Next base: position 333,969,616 of record NC_053024.1, read on the forward strand.
GCAGAGTACTTCGGGACACAAAAGGCGGTGTGAAAAGTCCTCGAGACTCAGGTTGGGTGCGGCTGACCAACCTGAGGATCATAATCTCCTCGAAAACTATATTACACTTAAATTTTCTGCATTGGATTGTCAATGCAGTAGCCCCCGAGAATTGGGTTGGGAAAAATGGCCGACCCTAGGATCGTACCTCCTCGGGTACAAGTTCAACTGTCATGTATGTTTTGACAATACCGAGGTGGATTTCAGCAGGAAAGATGCTGAACTGTAGTTTTAGAAAAGAGTTTCACACCAAACACCTCAACCGAGAGAATGTCCCACTTCCTGAAACAGACAATAGGTGAAAGATGTTATAAGGTCAAAAGAAGGCCAACAAACATGTGTAAAAAACGTTACGTCTAGATTGAATCAAGCTATTTTGGTGCCAATATGAAATTGGTCTTAGAATTGTACATTCGTCGTTCTTTGTCATGACACATATGATATCTAGACTTCAAGTGGGTCAGCCTTCAGCTTCAACCTCCCTATCCCGAGGGCGGAGTGTTTCTCAGGCCAGTTTAGCGAACTAAACGCGAGCGGCTTTAGAGAGAAACCAGGCTACCCGACTATTGATCATACACCTGAGTCGAGAAAGGAGTGGTAGAAAAAGACTGTGCATCGACTAACAGAAACGGCTCATACTAATTTAAGAGCCCCCAAGTGACCTGGGTAAAAGAATTTTATGTATAATGATTGTATGTACTGAAGTAATTATATCATATATGTGTTCACCCGAACTTTAAACGCGTCTTAACCGACCGTCGGCTTCTCCCTCTTCAGTCAAGGGTCGAAAAGTGTTATGTACTCCACCTGTCGAGAATATTGATGGTGTTTCCGATAACCAGGCAATCAGGCCATAAGGCTGTAACAGACAAAGCATGCTCAGGAAACTTATGCTATATTACTGACAAAGTGTAAGAAGCATCTTCGAAGAAAATAGTACCCCCACCAATACCTTTCTTCGGTTACTTATTGTTACTATGAGACTTGTGCAATAGATTTTTTGTAATCATGAGTTCCGTTGTGTGCCGACCATGATTGAAAACAATAAGAGCGCTAGCTTTCGGCTTCACCCAGTCTGAGGTCCGAGATCGGATGACCCGATCGTGACAATCGCAGAGGTGCTCCCTTTACTCCCTAGCCGAACAATCAAGAACGTAGGGGTAAACACAGGAGCAAGGCAACCCAGTTTGCGGAATACTTAAGTCAACATTGTGCATATTGTGGCGTAATACACGAACAAGGAACGAAGTCATACAAGTATAATCATATGCAAGAGGAAAGGCTTCATAAAGGAAGCCCCCAACTAAACGGTGTATTTGAATTTGTTTGTAACAAACGAGGTTTTGACAAAGAAAGTTTTCTGCAAACGACTTTTTGTCAAAAAAGTATAACACTTGGTTAAACCAAACAAAATTTAAAACCAAATGTTTATGAGCACGAAAGCGACTTAGCTGGTTAATGTGCTCGGTGTGACATGGGCCGAGCTTGTAGCGGCTCAAGGTTCCAATCCCCAAGCTGGTCGTGACGTACCCAAGCGAAAAGCTCGGCTTGATGAAGTGATAGCACGACAGTGCCGAAGTGCCGAGGTGAAGCCCCCGGTCCAGCCGAGGAGACAGAGTAGTTCGGCAGCGTGATAATGAAGCCCCCACGTCAGTCGACATGTCAAAATAGGTCGGCATCGTGAACGTTAGTTTGATGAAGCGACGACGCGATGATGGCGACACAAGGTATCACACCATGGTGACGGTGGAATTTGGTTGATGAAGGCGAGAGGACGACTCTGTACGCCAAGGTGACTACGTGACGCAACAAAAAATTAATCATCTGCACACATACGATAGTGCAAGGCAGAGGTAATAATAATAAAGTAAAAAATTTGTTGGATAATTAATATTTTAAGAAAAGCAAATAATAATAGAAATATGGCCCGTGCGCCGAACACCCGCCGAGGTATAGCTCTTCCGGTGATACCGAAGTTCTCGAGGCAACCGAACATGTCGGTATGGCGATTCGACGAACAAGGTGAGCACGCGAGCCAATTTATACTGATTGGGACAACGACGTCGGCTTGCCGAACTGACCGCGTGACGCAGTCGAAGTCGTTTACCTACACACAGGAAATAGTGCAGTGCAAAAATAATAATATAAATATATCAAAAATCCTTGCATAATTAGTTTATGCAAGATATTTTTTTAAAGAGATGCAGGGTGTTGGTGTGATGCGGTGAAGGCGTGAAGAAGCCTGAATTTGCAGGGCGGTCCGAGCTCTAGATGTGGAGTTGGCCGAACTGTGGACGGAAACTGGCTAATTTGTTGTAGCGGTCCGAAGAGACACATGCGGGTGTTCAGGATTTGCATCTAGTAATAGTTTTCCAGCGATCAGAATCTGCCCGCGTGCATTGCAGAGGCGGCGGTATGGCGCCGCCGCTGTTAATGACAGCATATCGGATCATCAAGCGATGTTGACCGCAACAATCTGCGTACAAAAAACAAAGTACACCAGCAAAACATATATATTATGGACAAATAATCTGTACAAAATAATTAACTGGAATAATGGCACCTGATGATTCATGAGGCAGTCCATAGATGATGTAGCAATCAACATCAGATCCCAATCAAATATGGCGGAGGAGGGCTAGCATCTCACACAAGTACTAGTATAATGCTATTACTTCTGTTGCAAGGGTCAAATCAATTCAGTACGTGAAAAAGTACATGCAAGATAGACCATGAGTTAAAAAGTGTAGACTGCCTCATCCTTAATTAAGTAAATATTAAGCAAAGAGAGAAAGGGGGGAGACACTCAATCTCCCTGTGGTTTGCCACATAGATGGCCCATGCTAGCCTGATGTACAGCTCCACATGAGAACTAATTGTGCGTGCGTGATCTCCATGAATGGAGGATCGCTGGTCAGATCACCTCCACAACACGGGGTATGGGTGTGCTGCCAGTAGCAATAGACCTCGGATCTGGCGCATTGCCAGGCAGCGGACAAGGCCGCCGCTAAAAAAACTTGATCTCGTTCCGATCATATGCGTCGATCACCTAGCAGGACCTGTGTGACCACGTGACGCAATCCAAGTTGACTACCTGGAATAATTCTGCACGTAGCGGACCGAAGAGAAAAAAAATTCAAGATCCCAGGTGACCTAGTATTAAAACAGACCGTCCTCCAGGAGAAGTTGCTATGGTAATTGACAAAGAATCAACAAAAATTCAAGCATTAGATTTGGCCTTCACGTGAATTAGAAAAACAAAGCTAAGGCACACTGTGCATTGATTAAATCTCGAAGATCGTGTTGCACTTATACTAATAATACCAATTAAAAAATTGAATAACTTCCCTGACCCTTAACGTGGAGTAGATTCTGTTTTCATGGGAACCATACTAGCAGCAGGGAATCGGCCAAGGGATTTGGCCAGGGATTTTGTCCGGCGGAGGGAAAAAGTGGTAGCCGGTCATCTTGGATTTGACTACTAGTTGTACTAGTATTCGGCTGGTGCTCTCGTACACTTCGCGGCCAGCCGGCCACAACACGTCCATGACTGGACAATCAGGAACGGTGGCGCCTATCTCTCGTGCACACGGTCGCCTAAACTTTTGATCTATGAAGGATTAGTGCAGACCAGCAACAGGGATCAAAATAAATTATTCATTGTTGAACGATCTAATCAGAAGAATATCACCTTGTTCATGCTGCCGTCAAAATTTCTATCCATCACGATCAACGAGGCTATAACGGATGTAGATTAGAAACCAATCGAACCGCGGTCAACACCCAGCAGGCTCTCAATGAAAGCACCAATGTCAGTTCTATATCCGGCGTATCTCGTAGTAGGGGTCCTAAGCTAGGCGTCTTGGAGCGATGGTAACTTGGACACAGGGTTTTTACCCAGGTTCGGGCCCTCTTCATGGAGGTAAAACCCTATGTCCTGCTTTTGATTGTATTCATATGGGTGTAGTACAGAGTACATATGTCTACCAGGAGACTGTAGTAATGAATATTAGATTGTATGTTGACTAGCTTGGCCTCGGTTTATATAACACACCAGAGGCCTAGGGTTTAGGAGAGTCCTCGTCTTGTGCGCCAAGTCTCGTGGGATCTTCCTTTCATGCGGCATGGGCTTCCCGAAGTGGCCCATGAGTGAACCGCCATAGGGGGTCCTCGGCCCAATCCAGCTGGTCGGGAGACGACGTGGTGAGTACCCCCTAGTCCAGGACACCGTCAGCGACTAAACATTGTAATTCATGGTAGAAAAGATCCAGTCGTGATGAACCCAACATTAGCTACACACAAAGCATGAGGATGACAATAGTGCTCTTAGGATCTGGCACTTATTTGAGAAGGTGATGACACAACATAAAAGTAAATAGATAGTCCCTTCGCAGAGGGAAGCAGTGATTTGTAGTGGTGCCAGAGCTCAAGTTTTTAAAACAGAGGTAAATGAATTTTTGAGAAATGCACCCCTTCTTGTTTACTTCGCGACCATTAGTTATCGGTATCTTCCATGCTAAACACATTAGTGGCAGTTCCCAAGCGATAAACGTAAAGGATTACCTCCCCTCCACTAACAAACACACTCCACAGCTGGTCCGAATCCACAGGTATCATCCATACCAACAACAGTCATGGGGCAGTTTTGTTTAATTATTTGCAATTTGAGTTCGGGACTGGGAATCCCTATTACCGCCCCTCTCGTGCAAGGACAAGTGAATAAACACTCATCATGAGAATAACCCGCTTAGCATGGAAGATACTGACTACCTCCTGTCACTCTAAGAACAATCCAGGCACAGAAAAAGGGATATTTATTTGAAGTTTTTAGAGGTGGCACATGCAAATTTACTTAGGACAATAGGGTATATAGGTAGGTATGGTGGACTCATCTGGAATAACTTGGGTTTCAGGATTTTGATGCATAAGTAGTAATTCCGCTTAGTATAGGAAAAGGTTAGAAAATAGGTTGGGAAGCGGCCAGCTAGGGAGCGAAAACGGTCATGATCATGCATTATGCATAAGTAACATTGAATACTAGCATGAATAGGATATGAACACCATTAATATAAATATCATAGATGCTATGTTGGTTTTGATTCAACTATATGCATGAACATGTGCCAAGTCAAGCCACTCGAACGTTCAGAGAAGGATACCCTATCATCATACTACATCACAATCACTTTAACGCAACATTGACATCCAAGATAAATCATTATCCACTCCTAGCTACTTAAGCATGGAATGAGAAATTATAATCTCTAATGGTCATTGCAAACATGTTTAATCATAATAGGCTAAATCATGGATACTAGGTTAAACATATTTACAAAAACAGAACAAGTTGAGTTCATACCTGTTTCTCTCTGCCACAGCCAGTTCATCAAATATCGTTCATTATTGCCTTTCACTTGCACGACCAAATGATGTGAAAATGGTAATAGTGCAAGAGTGTCGTGGACTAAGCTAGAATCTGCGAACATTTTATTCAAAAGGAGAAGACAAGGTAATATGGGCTCTTTGTTAGATCAACAATAATGCATATGAGAGCCACTCAACATTTTCATCGTGGTCTTCTCCTCGGTACAACTCAATCAAAACAAAAGAATTTTAGAGAAACATACTGAAACATTTTTGGAGTTTTTGGTTTTTCTGGAAGAAAGCGAATAGAAAAGAAAAGGAAAACAAAATGAGAAAACTATTTACACGGGAAAGCTCCCAACAAGCAAAAGAAGAACAAGGAAATCTTTTTGGGTTTTCTTTTTAAATACTACAACTAACTACACTAGAAAGAAAAACGGAATAGAAGCAAGCAACATTTTTTTGGGTTTTCTTAAAGTTTTTCAAACACACAAGAAGAAGGCGAGAAAATAAATCTAACATGGATAATACAATGAAAAAGTGTGGACACCAACTATTGGAATGAAGTGTGTGAACATGAATGTAATGTTGGTGGAAATACGTACTCCCCCAAGCTTAGGATTTTGGCCTAACTTGGTGATCACCACTCAAAGAAGCCATTGGATCCCATGTTGAAGTGCTGGGGAGCAGGCACTTGAGGGTCCCACTCCTGAGGCTCCTCCTCTACCGTAGCCAGGTTGTTCCGGTAAGCGACAATGTCCTCAGGCATGATCTTGTATCTGCCCATGGCAATAGGATCAAACAAAGCATGTGCAGGCAATGGGATAACATCATGAGTAATCTCACTAAAGACCAAGTTCTAAGGAACATCCATAGTGGTGTTCTTGCTATAAATAAAGTGGTGATGTGCCATAGCCTGGCGATCTAGGTAAACCTTGGGCAAGGGATAATCATGCTGACGTATCTGAATGTTAAAGTGACTCGCTAAGCCAGTAGCATAAATACCGCCATGAATTTTACCCTTGGACCTGTTAATGTGGAGGCGAAATGCCACGATAGCTCCCAAGCTATAAGTGTTATCACAGGTAAGTGCACGGCATAAGACACCGAAATCTGGGGCACTAAGTGCACCTACCTTCTCTCTAGTAAGCAAACATTTTGCAATGAATAGAGCAAAATAATGCACAGCGCGAAAATGCAAGCTACTAGAGGTGACACTTGACAGCCCTCTCTCATATCCCACTATCAAACACTACAAAAAATACACTTCCATGATGATACATGTTTGTCACAGTACGTCACGTTTTCTGTCAAGCATGTACATCCATGACGATTTTATGACAGAATCAAGATAGTCATACATGTGTTGTCGTAGAAGTGTTCCACGACATTACCAAAATTATCATCACGGAAGTGTCCAATTCCATGACGATAAATCACGCGTCATAGAAGTGCTTTCGTCAAGGGTGACGGACACGTGGCATCCACCGTAACGGGTCGCCATTAAGCTATTGGGTTCCGTTTGGATCCGATAACCCGTTAACAGCGCGGACCAATGGGGATTTTCCATGTGTAAAATTCTCATTAGCCGGCAGATCCACATGTCGGCCCGGCATTCGGACAGTTGTCATCCAGCGAATGGACGGAACGCGCCTATGATACATCGACACGTGTCTCGGCCCAATAGTGGACCATTCAAGTTAAAAGGCCAGGCCTGTCAAAATAAGCGGGCCGGCCCGTTAGCGGCCTACTTGAGGCAGGCCCATTTACAAGCACAACCCATACAAGTTACACATAATCGGCCCATCAAAGGCCCATTCTAGATTTGACAATTTCCAGCCCATCGTCAGTTTAAGCCCGTTAATGGCCCGCTACGTCTTTGGGCCCAATTACGGCTCGGGCTTCTTTCGATCTCTTAGCGGCCCATCGTCAGTTCCAACCCGTTAACGGCCCAGAACGTCTTTCGACCTTTTCTCGGCCATTCTGTCGTTGGGCCAATTCTAGCCCGCTGTGACTTTAGACCTATCCTCGGCCCATTCGGTAAATGGGCCAACTCCTAGCCCATTTTGTCTCTCAGCCTGTTAACGGCCCGCACAATAGGTGGGCCTTTGACTTTAGGTCCATTAGGGGCCCATGTTCCGCAGGGCATCATTTCATCCCAACGCGACTTTAGGCTTGTTAAAAGCCTAGTTTGCAAATTGGGCCTCCTCTGGCACATAGCACTTTTGGCCTCTTACTGGCCCGTAAAGTAAAAGGGCTGAGACAAAATTGACATGTATTTTGTCCTGCTAGTGGCCCGCGGGCCATTTCCATTTATACGACCTTGACGAGCTTTTGGCCTGTTAACGGCCCGCTAAGAGCCGTTGTTATGGTGGGACACATCATTATCCACTTAATATTATTTGGACCAGCCCAATTAAGGACCGCATCGACTACACATGTTTGTTCATTTGTATGGCGTCCAGGAAATATTTGGGCGTGTTGGCCCCCGTTTCAATGATATAGCATATTCAAAAATTATCCTACTCTATACTATCTCCTCTAAAAAACATACACTATACAATAAAAAGACTAAGGCATAGAAACATAGAATAATCCTACACTATACAATAATGAAATTACAGCCGAGTATACCCACTGGGCATTATAGTTCAGCGCCAGTGATAATAAAGCGTACACAAATAGCAAATTACATGCACTGGACAAATAAAGCTCATACATCATGGACACGCATCAACAGAACTTACCATTTGAACTATAATCTCTTCAGAAATAGGACTGGCCGGATTCAGGTAGCACAAATTTCAGTCTGCAAAATCTCCAATTCCTTTATGGTTACCTCAGTGTCTTGTTTCATTTTTTGACTCCTGCATCTAATACCTGCAAGTCCAGTCTCAACTTGTTGATTGTACGTTGAGAATCATGTACACGTTGTCTTGCCACCTCTACTTGATGCTCGAGAACATCAGCACATTCCAATTCCAATCCATAATCATTCGTTAACGACCATGCCGCACCGCTCGCAGATCTTTGTGTTGATGTCACTTCATCCTGAAATGTTTCTGTAAGTACACATGACTAGGGCAAAAATATAGTTACAACAGTGAAGCGAGCAAGATAGACTATTTTGTACATGGCAAAACATGACTAACAATAATGTTACACATCATGAAGCATAAGAAGGTGATATTTAAAAATTATAAAAATGGTAGTTTGTGCAGCCCGCATGTAGAATTCTCTCTTAGCTCACCAGAAGAGCATGATGTTGGGGCCAAATTCAAAACACGGACAAGTTACAAATTTAGACAGCACGTTGCATATAAGTAAGCAAGCAATTGACCATTCTGTAGCTCAATTAAAGTCTTAGGGAGCATAATGAACAACAGAGGGATTCATACAAACCTACTACAACAAGCAAAACTATGCAATCATTAGCCTAGTATAAACTAGATTGTGAGCCTCATGTAGTAATAGTTGGTTAATAGACTTCAAAGCTTCAGGCACACTTCGCCAGAGTAATTAAATGGTAAGGACTTTAATTATGTCAACTAATAGTTATACAAGTACCCAACATCAGGCATCAATGTTTGGGCATCTAATTAACTGAGGACAAATAAAGCAATTGAAAAGAGCAAATTAATTATGCCTGAAACAAACAAGGAATTGAACCGTTGAGTTGGATACAATGACTTACCTTAACTGGTTGAACAAGCTCAGCCCTGCTCCTACTTCTCTTGCAAGGCTCCTTCCTAACATCTTGTACTTGGAAATCATGAATCTTACCTTCATTGCACCCCCTCTGCAAGGTGACACAAACTAGTTACTCATCTCCTTGGAATATAAATATGCATACTTTCCATTCTGTGAACAACACAAAAGGATGAGATTATAACAAAACAACACCACATAATGAAAGATGCCACATCTCTTGCACTTGCACATAATGAAATGAGCATTTACTATGTGTGCACTATGTAAAAACTAGGCATACCTTCGAACTGGAAATCCAGGTACTCTTGGAGAGCCTACTTTAGTGTATAGCCAAACCTTTATGTCACCTATGAGTTAGACAAGCCCCCACTATAGCAGCCCTTAGTGTTTAAATCATTGACAAGCTCTGTTAGAATGTTAGGTCAAGAACAACAAGTAATCAAAGAAAACAGTCCTAGTATGGTTGGCTGATGCAAACAAGCAATTGAACAGATGTGTGAGCAAATCTTACATATCAAGAAAAGAAGCAAAGAAGGAGGCTTAAAGACCATCACCTAACTGGCCAGATTTAAGGGGCATTTAAACATCATGTGCAACGTATGAACTAACATAAACATTGCATATTCCAGATTCTACAATGGAATGCACATATATTAGGTTATGCCATGTATGATGATGCCTAAATGTACACTATAGCAGGCATGAGTGATTCATCATTGCACGCACAATTGAATTGCAGGTTAAGGGCCGGTTCTATTCTGCCTTTTAAGAGCTTATTGTAAAAATAAGCCATAAAAGATGTAAAGATGTCACTTTTGAGTTATGGGCTTGGGCTTAACTTATTTCGCTTTGAAGGGGGGTGTTTCGGGTAGAAGCTCACTAAAAATTGAAGGGAAGGGGAATATTGAAATGACTCTGTTGTCTGCCTATATTACACTCATAATGCAACTGCTCACGCCCGCGTCACACCTGACCCTTAAGTAAAAATAAACACACAAGCGTTCATTGCCTTGCCCGCTTGCATCTCCTCTCCCCTTTCCCTCTACCTCGATCCCCTGCCTGAAGCGCTAGGGTTCCTCCAGCGAGCCGTCACCACTGGTCCCATCTGGCCTGGTCCTCGGCGATGCTTTCTCCAGCTAGGCTACATGGTCGGCGGGTAGGGTGATACGTCTCCAACATATCTATAATTTTTTATTGTTCCATGCTATTATATTATCCATCTAGGATGTTTTAGATGCATTTAGATGCTATTTTATATGATTTTTGGGACTAACCTATTAACCTAGAGCCTAGTGCCAGTTTCTGTTTTTTTCCTTGTTTTTGAGTTTTACAGAAAAGGAATACCAAACGGAGTCCAATTTACGTGCCAATTTTTGACGATTTTTTATGAACCAAAAGAAGACCCCAGAGTAAAAGAGTTGGGCCAGAAGAGTCTCGGGCCGTCCACGAGGGTGGGGGGCGCACCCACACCCCGGGTGCATGGGCCTACCTCGTGGACGACTCGGGCACCTCCTTGACGTGAGACCGACGCCAAAAATTCCTATAAATACATAAACCCCCAGAAAACAACCTAGATCGGGAGTTCCTCTGCCAGAAGCCTTCGTAGCCACCGAAAACCAATCTAGACCCGTTTTGGCACCCTGCCAGAGGGGGGAATCCCTCTCCGGTGGCCATCTTCATCATCCCGGCGCTCTCCATGACGAGGAGGGAGTAGTTCACCCTCAGGGCTGAGGGTATGTACCAGTAGCTATGTGTTTGATCTCTCTCTCTCTCTCTCGTGTTCTTTATATCGCACGATCTTGATGTATCATGAGCTTTGCTATTATAGTTGGATCTTATGATGTTTCTCCCCCTCTACTCTCTTGTAATGGATTGAGTTTTCCCTTTGAAGTTATCTTATCGGATTGAGTCTTTAAAGATTTGAGAACACTTGATGTATGTCTTGCACGTGCTTATCTGTTGTGACAATGGGATATCACGTGATCCATTTGATGTATGTTTTGGTGATCAACTTGCGAGTTCCGTGACCTCGTGAACTTATGCATAAGGGTTGGCACACATTTTCATCTTGACTCTCTGATAGAATATTTGGGGCACTCTTTGAAGTTCTTTGTGTTGGTTGAATAGATGAATCTGAGATTGTGTGATGCATATCATATAATCATACCCACGGATACTTGAGGTGACATTGGAGTATCTAGGTGACATTAGGGTTTTGGTTGATTTGTGTCTTAAGGTGTTATTCTAGTGCGAACTCTTGAATAGATCGATCAGAAAGAATAACTTTGAGGTGGTTTCGTACCCTACCATAATCTCTTCGTTTGTTCTCTGCTATTAGTGACTTTGGCGTGACTCTTTGTTGCATGTTGGGGATAGTTATATGATCTAGTTATGTTATTATTGTTGAGAGAACTTGCACTAGTGAAAGTATGAACCCTAGGTCTTGTTTCCTAGCATTGCAATACCGTTTACGCTCACTTTTACCATTAGTTACCTTGCTGTTTTTATAATTTCAGATTACAAGAACCTTTGTCTACCATCCATATTGCACTTTTATCACCATCTCTTCACCGAACTAGTGCGCCTATACAATTTACCATTGTATTGGGTGTGTTGGGGACACAAGAGACTCTTTGTTATTTGGTTGCAGGGTTGCTTGAGAGAGACCATCTTCATCCTACGCCTCCCATGGATTGATAAACCTTAGGTCATCCACTTGAGGGCAATTTGCTACTGTCCTACAAATCTCTGCACTTGGAGGCCCAACAACGTCTACAAGAAGAAGGTTGTATATAGATGCATTTTTGAGTGTAGATTCACTCATTTTGCTCTGTATGTAGCCTATAGTGGAATCTCTAGAAAGACTTATATTTAGGAACGGAGGTACAAGGTAGTATCATGTATGACATCTACATATCTAATTTCGCAGCCAGTACTAGAAAATCCTAGCAAAGCACGCTGGCAGGCACACAACAATACAAGAGAGAGACGCACTTACAAGATCATAGCAATGCCTTAGTCTAGGATCTTGGTTGGCCATGCTGTTAGATCCAGAAGAAACATTGTCCCTATAATTTTTGCTAGCTGCATAACATGTAACAGCGACCTGTTAGTATATTTGAAGTACATCGGGCAGGTGATGATGGATGGGTTTAAAGGTGACAAGTACCTAGGCCATGGCGGGTGCTTGGCATCTTGCCAGACAGTGGGAATCAGGTTAGAAATGTCAAGGGTGATGACACTGCACTGGCTGTCGGGGTCCGGTAAGGAGATTTAGAACCATCGAGTAGGGTGTTTGTGGAGCGGCTCCGGTAGGGTGGACTACAGTGTGGGTGAAGCGGATATGTAGCCGTGGACGAGGGCGTTAGTGAAGCTGCTCTGGTGGTTGGGTTCGGGATGGTGTTGACGATGCGGATCTATGGCCATGGACGAGGCATTAGAAGCTACTCCGGTAGGTTGGATGAGGGTGCGACGAAGCGGATCTGAGGCCATGGACTTGTGAGTTGGCAAAGCTGCCCCGGTAGGGTTGAGAATGGTATAGCCGAAGCTACTCCGATAGGGTTGATGATGGTGTCGGTGAAGTGGCTCCGGTAGGGTTGAGGAAGGTGTCGGTGAAGAGGATCAGAGGCCCTCGAGGGGGCGTCGGTTGGGCGGCTCCGGGGGTGTGTGGACGAAGCGTCTCCGGTGGGGAGTACGAAGGAGCCGCTGCAGATGTGCTGCGGTTGACGAGAGTACCGATGAAGCAGATCCTGTGCCGTGGATAAGGCCGGCACTGAATGGGTTGTGGTACAGTGGTAGATGAGCAGTCTACATGTTTCTAGGGGAGGTGGGAGGGGTAGATGCGGCCGCAGAAGAAGATCCGGCGAGTTAGACGCCGCTGGCAGTGAATGGGCTCGGGTACGCCGGTGGATGAGTAGTCTAGGGTTTCGAGACGGGAGGGGTAGAAAGGCCGATGAAGTACGGACGATGTGATGTAAGATGCTCTGGTGCTGTGGAGTTAGTCGTTTTTGCGGGAGGGGGAGGAAATGGGGGTGACGTGTGGTGGGGGGTGTCGGTGTCAAAACCGACAGATCTCGGGTAGGGGGTCCCGAACTGTACGTCTAAGGATCGAGGTTAACAGGAGGCAGGAGACACGATGTTTACCCAGGTTTGGGCCCTCTTGATGGAGGTAATACCCTACGTCCTGCTTGATTGACTTTGATGAGTATACGGGTTACAAGAGTTGATCTACCTTGAGATCATAATGGCTAAACCCTAGATATCTAGCCTGTATGATTATGATTATTCTTGCTTCTACGGACTAAACCCTCCGGTTTATATAGACACCGGAGGGGGCTAGGGTTGTACAGAGTCAGTTTACAGAGAAAGGAATCTTCATATTCGAACGCCAAGCTTCCTATCCACGCAAAGGAGAGTCCCATCCGGACACGGGGGAAGGCCTTCTATCTTATATCTTCTCGGCCCATTAGTCCAGCCCATATCACATAGCCCGGACGCCCAGGGACCCCCTAATCTAGGACTCCCTCAGTAGCCCCTGAACCAGGCTTCAATGACGATGTGTCCGGCACGCAGATTTCCTTCGGCATTACAAGGCGGGTTCCTCCACCGAATACTCCAAAGCAGTTGGTCAAAAGAACTATGTTCGGCTCCGTATAACAGTCACAACCCTGAACCACAAGGGCAAAACAAAGCAAAATAAGCCGTGTCCATGGATGGGTTTTTCAGCGAGATGTTATGTTCTTGCCTTATTATTATTATTATTATTATTATTATTATTATTATTATTATTATTATTATTATTATTATTTCTGACCATTTTTTAGCCTCCCGCTTCGTATTTCGAGGCGCGGTCCTCATTGACGCGTCTTGTCAAAACAGAGACCGCGTCCCCTTATTACGGGATTCTCATCAATACGGGTTTGGGTAATCCAACCGTGCCGTAAGCATGACCCCTTGGGAATAGGCGAGTTTTAAGGCTCGTGGGGGGGGGGCGCTTGATATTCACTGCCTTTATACGGAGATAAGAATCTGCCTTTTCAACCCACACCTTCTCCTTCCTCAACGCATCCGCCATTGAGCTCCAGCGCCCGAGTTCAATTCCTTCCGTCCCCTGCAAACGCTCCAGCCATGTCCGGATCTGGCGCTTAGGGAAAGTGGGGAAGCAGGGTATTTAGCCAAGGAAATCGCCCACTGGCTTCCGGCCAAGAAGCAGATCGTCCCTACTCCGGAGCCCCATGAGAGAGTAGTATTTATTCCTCATTTCCTTTGCGGATTAGGGTTTCCCCTCCATCCTTTCGTCCGCGAACTTTTGTTTTACTACGGGCTAGATTTCCATGATATAGCCCTGAATTCCTTTCTCAACATTTCGGCTTTCATCGTCGTGTGTGAGGCATTCCTCCGCATCCCTCCCCACTTTGGCCTATGGCTCAAGGTCTTCAATGCGAAGCCAAAAGTGGTGGACGGTCAACACGCAGAGTGCGGCGGCGCCATGGTGAGCAAGCTTCCCAATGTCACTTGGCCCAAAGGTAGCTTCATGGAGACCGTGAAGGGTTGGCAGCAGGGGTGGTTCTACGTCACGGAACCCCGTGACTCCACATGGGCCGCTCCTCCCGAGTTCAAGTCCTGGCCTCCACTACGGCTAACATCTTGGCTCAATAAGGGCCTAGACTAGGCGTCATCCAACGAGTTGACGATGCTGCATAAGCGCATCAAGAGTATGGTAGACAAGAATACCAACCTTCCAGTGTAATCCAGGTAATGCACTTTCACCGAATTCTCCCCTGCCAAGGCCGAACTCAACACATGTGGGAGTTCGACCCGGCCGGTCCCCGGACCCTGCAGCGACTCTTCGGCATGAAGCATGAAGACATGTGGAAGTTGTTGTTCAAGACACAAAAGACGTGGCTGCACATGACCGATGACATAGGCCTTGACTGTACTCACACAACATCTCCCGTAAGTTTTCATGATAACTTTACTATTTGTAAATCCAAGGGGCATACTAAGCCTTCCATTCTTCCCACAGGGCTGGAGGAAGAAGGCGGAGTGGATTCACTGTCCGGCTCTGCTACCCGAAGACCCAGCCATCCCTCTATTATCGAGGATGCTGGTTCCGGCGCCATATCAGGCGCCGGAAAAGAAGACCAAGAAGAAGGGAAAGGAGGCCAAAAGTGGCCTCCGCCGTAAAGGTACTTCGGACGTAGTGTCTGAAGACACCGAGACTCGCTCCTCCCCTGATGAAGACGAAGGGGAGGAGGAAGAGAGCAATTCTCCCCTTAAGGGGGGAAAGAAGAAAAGGGGGGCTTCCGCGGATCTGGAGGCGGAGGCATCCAAGAATACTTGAGGTTCTTTGTGTTGGTTGAATAGATGAATCTGAGATTGTGTGATGCATATCGTATAATCATACCCACGGATACTTGAGGTGACATTGGAGTATCTAGGTGACATTAGGGTTTTGGTTGATTTGTGTCTTAAGGTGTTATTCTAGTATGAACTCTTGAATAGATCGATAAGAAAGAATAACTTTGAGGTGGTTTTGTACCCTACCATAATATCTTTGTTTGTTCTTCGCCATTAGTGACGTTGGAGTGAATCTTTTTTGCATGTTGAGGGATAGTTATATCATCCAATTATGTTATTATTGTTGAGAGAACTTGCACTAGTGAAAGTATGAACCCTAGGCCTTGTTTCCTAGCATTGCAATACCATTTACGCTCACTTTTACCATTAGTTACCTTGCTGTTTTTATAATTTCAGATTACAAAAACTTTTATCTACCATCCATATTGCACTTGTATCACCATCTCTTCGCCGAACTAGTGCACCTATACAATTTACCATTGTATTGGGTGTGTTGGGGACACAAGAGACTCTTTGTTATTTGGTTGTAGGGTTGCTTGAGAGGGACCATCTTCCTCCAACGCCTCCCACGGATTGATAAACCTTAGGTCATCCACTTGAGGGAAATTTGCTACTGTCCGACAAACCTCTGCACTTGGAGGCCCAACAACGTCTACAAGAAGAAGGTTGTGTAGTAGACATCAAGATCTTTTCTGGCGTCTTTGCCGAGGAGGTTAGCACTTGAAGGTATATCTTTAGATCTTGCAATCGAATCTTTTAGTTTCTTGTTTTATCACTAGTTTAGTCTATAAAAGTAAATTACAAAAAATGGAATTAATGTTGCCTCATATGCTTCATCTTTTTAATGTCTTTCGTGAAAATAAGGATTCTGATAATTGTGCCAAAGTGTTAGAAGAAGAATGCATTAGAATGTTTGGCACTAAACCTTTGTATGATGAGCATGATTGCAATGTTCTTAGTATGAATTCCTTGGATATCTATGTTGCTAATGATATGCAAAGCCACAAGCTTGAGGATTCTATGTTTGATGAAGATGATATTTTTTGTCCCCCAAGTTTTGATGAGCAAATTTATTTTGATGATAGCATGCCTCCTATTTATGTTGATTATATTGATGAAAGTGGTTTTGGAAGAGTGTCAACTTTAGGAAGTAATTATCCCACAATTTTGGAGGGTGTTGAATCTTACTGTGATAATTATGAAAGTGGGTTTGGAGAGGTCATGACTTTAGTTAATGTTAATCCCACTATTTTGGAAGAGTGTCAACTTTGCATACATGTGGATCGTGTTAAGAATATATATTTTGTGATAGCTATATTGTTGAATTTTCTTAGGATCCTACATGTAATGCCCCGGACACACCCGCCGGTGGTCGTTACTCCTGGCGGGATCTAGACTGGCCCCACAGATCAATACTAGTCTTTTCTGCGCACTTTGTCCTCACTCATGCGCACCCGGGAGCAACTTCCTGGTCGGTCACCCATCCTGACACCACTCCAAGCTGAGCATGCTTAACTTTGGAGTTCTGTCTGAATGGGCTACCGGAAAAGAAGGAATTCCTTATTGATATGAGTAGTCTATCATCCCTAATAAGCCAGGCCATCACATACACCCCCACTCAGAGGAACCAACGTCCTCGTCGGGCCACAGGAACGTTCCCTCTTGGCACATACGTCTGTGCTTCCAGTCCAGTACATGTGCCATGCCGTGTGCCATGATGGGTCACAAACGTCATGAACAACATGACCACGCACCTGTCCGCAACCATCCGTGTAACCGCGAGTGTCGGCTCTGATACCAACTTGTAACGCCCCGGACACACCCGCCGGTGGTCGTTACTCCTGGCGGGATCTAGACTGGCCCCATAGACCAATACTAGTCTTTTCTGCACACTTTGTCCTCACTCATGCGCACCCGGGAGCAACTTCCCTGTCGGTCACCCATCCTGACACTACTCCAAGCTGAGCACGCTTAACTTTGGAGTTCTGTCCAAATGGGCTACCGGAAAAGAAGGAATTCCTTATTGATATGAGTAGTTTATCATCCCTAATAAGCCAGGCCATCACACTACATGTAATTATTATGAGGGAGGAACATATGCTTGTAGGAATTGCAATAATATCAAGTTTCCTCTCTATGTGTTGAAAATCTCGAAGATTTGCTTGTTTTACCTTCCTATGCAAGTTGATTCTTGTTCCCATGAGTTGTTTGCTCACAAAATCCCTATGCATAGGAAGTGGGTTAGACTAAAATGTGCTAATCATATTCTTAATGATGCTCTCTTTATGTTTCAATTCTTATCTTTTATGTGAGCATCATTGAAATCATCATGCCTAGCTAGGGGCGTTAAACGATAGCGCTTGTTGGGAGGCAACCCAATTTTATTTTTTTCCTTGATTTTTGCTCCTGTTTAGTAATAAATAATTTATCTAGCCTCTGTTATTATTGTGGTTTTATGGTTTAATTAGTGTTTCTGCTAAGTAGAACCTTTGGGAAGACTTGGGTGAAGTATTTGTGATCTTGCTGTAAAAAACAGAAACTTTAGCGCTCACGAGATTAGCTGACATTTTTTACTGGAGAGTGAGATTAGGATGATTCTTTTTGAAGATGATTAATGGACAAATTCCTCATGTCGAGCAATTTGTTTTAGAATTTTTGGGGTTCTATAAGTATACGTTTGATCCAGATTACTACAGACTGTTCTGTTTTTGACAGATTCTGTTTTCTATGTGTTGTTTGCTTATTTTGGTGAATTTATGAGTAGTATCGGAGGGTATGAACCATAGATGAGTTGGAATACAGTAGATATTACACCAATATGAGTTTAGAATGAGTTTACAACAATACCTAAGTGGTGATTTATTTTCTTATACTAACGGAGCTTATGAGTTTTTTGTTAAGTTTTGTGTTGTGAACTTTTCAAGTTTTGGGTAAAGATTCGATGGACTATGGAATAAGGAGTGGCAAGAGCCTAAGCTTGGGGATGACCAAGGCACCCCAAGGTAATATCCAAGGACAACCAAAATCCTAAGCTTGGGGATGCCCCAGAAGGCATCCCCTCTTTCGTCTTCGTTCATCGGTAACTTTACTTGGAGCTATATTTTTATTCACCACATGATATGTGTTTTACTTGGAGCGCCATTTTATTTTATTTTGTTTTGCTTGATGTTTGAATAAAATACCAAGATCTGAAATTATTAAATGTTAGAGAGTCTTCACATAGTTGCATAATTATTCGACTACTCATTGATCTTCACTTATATCTTTTGGAGTAGTTTGTCATTTGCTCTAGTGCTTCACTTATATCTTTCTAGAGCACGGTGGTGGTTTTCTTTTATAGAAATGGATGAACTCTCATGCTTCACTTATATTATTTTGAGAGTCCTAAACAGCATAGTAATTTTCTTTGGTTATGAATTTAGTCCTAATATGATGGGCATCCAAGAGGGATATAATAAAAACTTTCATATAGAGTGCATTGAATACTATGAGAAGTTTGATACTTGATAATTGTTTTGAGATATAAAGGTGGTAATATTATAGTTGTGCTAGTTGAGTAATTGTGAAATTGAGAAATGCTTGTGTTGAGGTTGGCAAGTCCCGTAGCATGCACGTATGGTAAACGTTGTGTGACAAATTTGAAGCATGGGGTGTTCTTTGATTGATTTCCTTATGAGTGGCGGTCGGGGACGAGCGATTGTCTTTTCCTACCAATCTATCCCCTAGGGGCATGCGTAGTAGTACTTTGCTTCGAGGGCTAATAAACTTTTGCAATAAGTATATGAGTTCTTTATGACTAATGTGAGTCCATGGATATTACGCACTCCCATCCTTCCATCATTGCTAGCCTCTTACGTACCGTGCATTGCCCTCTTTCGCCTTGAGAGTTGATGCAAACTTCGCCGGTGCATCCAAACCCCGCGATACGATACGCTCTATCACACATAAACCTCCTTATATCTTCCTCAAAACAGTCACCATACCTACCTATTATGGCATTTCCATAGTCATTCTGAGATATATTGCCATGCAACTTTCCATCATTCCATTTATTATGACACGCATCATCATTGTCGTATTGCCTTGCATGATCATGTAGTTGACATCGTATTTGTGGCAAATCCACCATGCTTAATTTTTCATACATGTCACTCTTGATTCATCGCATATCCCAATACACCGCCGGAGGCATTGACATAGAGTCATATTTTGTTCTAAGTATCGAGTTGTGATTCTTGAGTTGTAAGTAAATAAAAGTGTGATGATCATCATTAGAGCATTGTCCCGTGTGAGGAAAGGATGATGGAGACTATGATTCTCCCACAAGTCGGGATGAGATTCCAGACGAAAAATAAAAAAAGAGAAAAAAGAGGCCATAAAAAAAGAGAAGGCCCAAAAAACAAAAAAATGAGAGAAAAAGAGAGAAGGGGCAATGCCACTATCCTTTTACCACACTTGTGCTTCAAAGTAGCACCATGATCTTCATGATAGAGAGTCTCCTATGTTGTCACTTTCATATACTAGTGGGAATCTTTCATTATAGAACTTGGCTTGTATATTCCAATGATGGGTTTCCTCAAATGCCCTAGGTCTTCGTGAGCAAGCAAGTTGGATGCACACCCACTTAGTTTCTTTGATGAGCTTTCATATATTTATAGCTCTAGTGCATCCGTTGCATGGCAATCCCTACTCCTTGCATTGACATCAATCGGTGGGCATCTCCATAGCCCATTGATAGCCGCGTCAATGTGAGACTTTCTTCTTTTTTGTCTTCTCACATAACCCCTATCATCATACTCTATTCCTCCCATAGTGCTATGTCCATGGCTTGCGCTCATGTATTGCGTAAGGGTTGAAAAGGCTGAAGCACGTTAAAAAGTATGTACCAATTGCTCGGCTTGTCATCCGAGTTTTGCATGATGGGAGCATTTTGTGTGACGAAAATGAAGCATGGCCAAACTATATGATTTTGTAGGGATAAGCTTTCTTTGGCTATGTTATTTTGATAAGACATAATTGCTTGGTTAGTATGCTTGAAGTATTACTATTTTTATGTCAATATTAAACTTTTGTCTTGAATCTTATGGATCTAAATATTCTTGCCACAATAAAGAAAATTACATTGATAATTATAATTATGTTAGCTAGCATTCCACATCAAAAATTCTGTTTTATCATTTACCTACTCAAGGACGAGCAGGAATTAAGCTTGGGGATGCTTGATAGGTCTCCAACGTATCTATAATTTTTTATTGTTCCGTGCTATTATATTATCCATCTAGTATGTTTTATATGCATTTATATGCTATTTTATATGATTTTTGGGACTAACCTATTAACCTAGAGCCCAGTGCCAGTTTATGTTTTTTTCCTTTTTTTGAGTTTTACAGAAAAGGAATACCAAAAGGAGTCCAATTGATGTGCCAAATTTTGACCATTTTTATGGACCAAAAGAAGACCCCCGGAGTAAAAGAGTTGGGCCAGAAGAGTCCCGGGGCGTCCACGAGGGTGGGGGCACCCCCACCCCCCGGGCGCATGGGCCTATCTCGTGGATGACTCGGGCACCTCCTTGACGTGAGACCAATGCACAAAATTCCTATAAATACAGAAACCTCCAGAAAATAACCTAGATCGGGAGTTCTGCCGCTAGAAGCCTCCGTAGCCACCGAAAACCAATCTAGACCCGTTCCGGCACCCTACCGGAGGGGGGAATCCCTCTCCGGTGGCCATCTTCATCATCCCGGCGCTCTCCATGACGAGGAGGGAGTAGTTCACCCTCAGGGCTGAGGGTATGTACCAGTAGCTATGTGTTTGATCTCTCTCTCGTGTTCTTGATATCGCACGATCTTGATGTATCACGAGCTTTGCTATTATAGTTGGATCTTATGATGTTTCTCCCCCTCTACTCTCTTGTAATGGATTGAGTTTTCCCTTTGAAGTTATCTTATCGGATTGAGTCTTTAAGGATTTGAGATTACTTGATGTATGTCTTGCACGTGCTTATCTGTGGTGACAATGGGATATCACGTGATCCACTTGATGTATGTTTTGGTGATCAACTTGCGAGTTCCGTGACCTCATGAACTTATGCATAAGGGTTGGCACACGTTTTCGTCTTGACTCTCCGGTAGAATCTTTGGGGCACTCTTTGAAGTTCTTTGTGTTGGTTGAATAGATGAATCTGAGATTATGTGATGCATATCGTATAATCATACCCACGGATACTTGAGGTGACATTGGAGTATCTAGGTGACATTAGGGTTTTGGTTGATTTGTGTCCTAAGGTTTTATTCTAGTGCGAACTCTTGAATAGATCGATCAGAAAGAATAACTTTGAGGTGGTTTCGTACCCTACCATAATCTCTTCGTTTGTTCTCTGCTATTAGTGACTTTGGCGTGACTCTTTGTTGCATGTTGGGGATAGTTATATGATCTAGTTATGTTATTATTGTTGAGAGAACTTGCACTAGTGAAAGTATGAACCCTAGGTCTTGTTTCCTAGCATTGCAATACCGTTTACGCTCACTTTTACCATTAGTTACCTTGCTGTTTTTATAATTTCAGATTACAAAAACCTTTGTCTACCATCCATATTGCACTTTTATCACCATCTCTTCACCGAACTAGTGCGCCTATACAATTTACCATTGTATTGGGTGTGTTGGGGACACAAGAGACTCTTTGTTATTTGGTTGCAGGGTTTCTTGAGAGAGACCATCTTCATCCTACGCCTCCCATGGATTGATAAACCTTAGGTCATCCACTTGAGGGCAATTTGCTACTGTCCTACAAATCTCTGCACTTGGAGGCCCAACAACGTCTACAAGAAGAAGGTTGTATATAGATGCATTTTTGAGTGTAGATTCACTCATTTTGCTCTGTATGTAGCCTATAGTGGAATCTCTAGAAAGACTTATATTTAGGAACGGAGGTACGAGGTAGTATCATGTATGACATCTACATATCTAATTTCGCAGCCAGTAGTAGAAAATCCTAGCAAAGCATGCTGGCAGGCACACAACAATACAAGAGAGAGACGCACTTACAAGATCATAGCAATGCCTCAGTCTAGGATCTTGGTTGGCCAATCTGTTAGATCCAGAAGAAACATTGTCCCTATAGTTTTTGCTAGCTGCATAACATGTAACAGTGACCTGTTAGTATATTTGAAGTACATCGGGCAGGTGATGATGGATGGGTTTAAAGGTGACAAGTACCTAGGCCATGGCGGGTGCTTGGCATCTTGCCAGACGGTGGGAATCAGGTTAGAAACGTCAAGGGTGATGACGCTGCACTGGCTGTCGGGGTCCGGTAAGGAGATTTAGAACCATCGAGTAGGGTGTTTGTGGAGCGGCTCCGGTAGGGTGGACTACGGTGTGGGTGAAGCGGATATGTAGCCGTGGACGAGGGCATTAGTGAAGCTGCTCTGGTGGTTGGGTTCGGGATGGTGTCGACGATGCGGATCTATGGCCATGGACGAGGCATTAGAAGCTACTCCGGTAGGTTGGATGAGGGTGCGACGAAGCGGATCTGAGGCCATGGACTTGTGAGTTGGCAAAGCTGCCCCGGTAGGGTTGAGAATGGTATAGCCGAAGCTACTCCGATAGGGTTGATGATGGTGTCGGTGAAGCGGCTCCGGTAGGGTTGAGGAAGGTGTCGGTGAAGAGGATCAGAGGCCCTCGAGGGGGCGTCGGTTGGGCGGCTCCGGGGGTGTGTGGACGAAGCGTCTCCGGTGGGGAGTACGAAGGAGCCGCTGCAGATGTGCTGCGGTTGACGAGAGTACCGGCGAAGCAGATCCTGTGCCGTGGATAAGGCCGACACTGAATGGGTTGTGGTACAGTGGTAGATGAGCAGTCTACTTGTTTCTAGGGGAGGTGGGAGGGGTAGATGCGGCCGCAGAAGCAGATCCGGCGAGTTAGACGCCGCTGGCAGTGAATGGGCTCGGGTACGCCGGTGGATGAGTAGTCTAGGGTTTCGAGACGGGAGGGGTAGAAAGGCCGATGAAGTACGGACGATGTGACGTAAGATGCTTTGGTGCTGTGGAGTTAGTCGTTTTTGCGGGAGAGGGGAGGAAATGGGGGTGACGTGTGGTGGGGGTGTCGGTGTCAAAACCGACAGATCTCGGGTAGGGGGTCCCGAACTGTACGTCTAAGGATCGAGGTTAACAGGAGGCAGGAGACACGATGTTTACCCAGGTTTGGGCCCTCTTGATGGAGGTAATACCCTACGTCCTGCTTGATTGACTTTGATGAGTATACGGGTTACAAGAGTTGATCTACCTTGAGACCGTAATGGATAAACCCTAGATATCTAGCCTGTATGATAATGATTATTCTTGCTTCTACGGACTAAACCCTCCGGTTTATATAGACACCGGAGGGGGCTAGGGTTGTACAGAGTCAGTTTACAGAGAAAGGAATCTTCATATCCGAACGCCAAGCTTGCTATCCACGCAAAGGAGAGTCCCATCCGGACATGGGGGAAGGCCTTCTATCTTATATCTTCTTGGCCCCATTAGTCCGGCCCATATCACATAGCCCGGACGCCCAGGGACCCCCTAATCTAGGACTCCCTCAGTAGCCCCTGAACCAGGCTTCAATGACGATGTGTCCGGCACGCAGATTTCCTTCGGCATTACAAGGCGGGTTCCTCCACCGAATACTCCAAAGCAGTTGGTCAAAAAAACTATGTTCGGCTCCGTATAACAGTCACAACCCTGAACCACAAGGGCAAAACAAAGCAAAATAAGCCGTGTCCATGGATAGGTTTTTCAGCGAGACGTTATGTTCTTGCCTTATTATTATTATTATTATTATTATTATTATTATTATTATTATTATTATTATTTCTGACCATTTTTTAGCCTCCCGCTTCGTATTTCGAGGCGCGGTCCTCATTGACGCGTCTTGTCAAAACAGAGACCGCGTCCCCTTATTACGGGATTCTCATCAATACGGGTTTGGGTAATCCAACCGTGCCGTAAGCACGACCCCTTGGGAATAGGCGAGTTTTAAGGCTCGTGGGGGGGGGGGCGCTTGATATTCACTACCTTTATACGGAGATAAGAATCTGCCTTTTCAACCCACACATTCTCCTTCCTCAATGCATACGCCATTGAGCTCCAGCGCCCGAGTTCAGTTCCTTCCGTCCCCTGCAAACGCTCCAGCCATGTCCGGATCTGGCGCTCAGGGAAAGTGGGGAAGCAGGGTATTTAGCCAAGGAAATCGCCCACTGGCTTCCGGCCAAGAAGCATATCGTCCCTACTCCGGAGCCCCATGAGGGAGTAGTATTTATTCCTCATTTCCTTTGCGGATTAGGGTTTCCCCTCCATCCTTTCGTCCGCGAACTTTTGTTTTACTACGGGCTAGATTTCCATGATATAGCCTTGAATTCCTTTCTCAACATTTCGGCTTTCATCGTCGTGTGTGAGGCATTCCTCCGCATCCCTCCCCACTTCGGCCTATGGCTCAAGGTCTTCAATGCAAAGCCAAAAGTGGTGGACGGTCAACCCGCGGAGTGCGGCGGCGCCATGGTGAGCAAGCTTCCCAATGTCACTTGGCCCAAAGGTAGCTTCATGGAGACCGTGAAGGGGTGGCAGCAGGGGTGGTTCTACGTCACGGAACCCCGTGACTCCACATGGGCCGCTCCTCCCGAGTTCAAGTCCGGGCCTCCACTACGGCTGACATCTTGGCTCAACAAGGGCCTAGACTAGGCGTCATCCAACGAGTTTACGATGCTGCATAAGCGCATCAAGAGTATGGTAGACAAGAATACCAACCTTCCAGTGTAATCCAGGTAATGCACTTTCATCGAATTCTCCCCTGCCAAGGCCGAACTCAACACATGTGGGAGTTCGACCCGGCCGTTCCCCGGACCCTGCAGCGATTCTTCGGCACAAAGCATGAAGACATGTGGAAGTTGTTGTTCAAGACACAAAAGACGTGGGTGCACATGACCGATGACCTAGGCCTTGACTGTACTCACACAGCATCTCCCATAAGTTTTCATGATAACTTTACTATTTGTAAATCCAAGGGGCATACTAAGCCTTCCATTCTTCCCACAGGGCTGGAGGAAGAAGGCGGAGTGGATTCACTGTCCGGCTCTGTTACTCGAAGACCCAGCCATCCCTCTATTATCGAGGATGCTGGTTCCAGCGCCATATCAAGCGCCGGAAAAGAAGACCAAGAAGAAGGGAAAGGAGGCCAAAAGTGGCCTCCGCCATAAAGGTGCTTCGGACGTAGTGTCTGAAGACACCGAGACTCGCTCCTCCCCTGATGAAGACGAAGGGGAGGAGGAAGAGAGCAATTCTCCCCTTAAGGAGGGAAAGAAGAAAAGGGGGGCTTCCGCGGATCTGGAGGCGGAGGCATCCAAGAAAGGGATAATCTCCCTCACGGATGACTCCGAATCGGACGCCGATGAGTGGAACCCCAGGCCGAAGCCCCTGGCCGGATCATAACTACCCCAAAGGCACTTGTACACACACACACACACACACACACACACATATATATATATACGGTTTTCCATCTTGTGATTTTAATATACTGAATTGCATGCTTCAGTCCGGCTCGCGTCTTCCCCCAACAATCCTCATCTTCGGGGAATTCGCTAGATCCGAACGTGATGGATAGCGGGTCGCCTCCGCCGGCCTCCTCCCCCAAAGCTACGGACAATGCCGAAGTGTTGTCCCGAAGGACCCTTCCAGGCCAGGGAGAGGTGTGATAAGCCGTTGAAATGGCGCCAGAGGGTGATACCTCTGCTGTCGGAGGCATGGGAGAACCGACCCCCATGGATACTAGCGACGGGGGCCATGCCCAATTCGGCCCCCAACCGGACATTGTTCCGGAGACCCATACGGTTCCGGAATCAGGTGAGCAGCCTCCTTTGAAAGAAGGGGGTGCGCCAATCCCACCGACGACCTCTGTCATTCCGGAGGCGTCGGATACTCTGGTGGAAGCGCTTCAGAGTTCCACCATTGTGGAAGAACATCGTACCCTTATGGGTACGGTGGTTGAAAGGGTTTAGTCCACTAAAAGCGGATTGAACAAGGCCTACACTAGCCTTCTGAGAGGCTTTGAGGTATGTAATATAACGCCTTTTATCTATATAAGAAGAATGACTATGTATAGATAGTAGCCCCTGAGACTCTATTCGGTGTTCGCAAAGAAGGCCGAATGGAGGATCTAATAACTCGTACATGAGATTAACCTACATATCTATTTGAATCAAACAAGATGCAATGCAAGCCTCTGCTTCCCATGCCGCCGAAGTGTCTGAGCTGAGGCTAAAGTTAGAGGGAAAGCAAGGTATGTGATACCAAAAATGAGTCTGAAATAATATCAGCAATAATTTGTCATCTGAATGAGTTTCATAACTTTGCTCATAGCTGACTGCTACCTCTTGAGCACTGCGTTGGTTCTCCCTTGAAGAGTAAAGGGTGATGTAGAAAAGTAGCATAAGTATTTCCCTCAGTTTTTGAGAACCAAGGTATCAATCCAGTAGGAGACTACACGCAAGTCCCTCGTACCTACACAAACAAATAAGAACCTCGCAACCAATGCGATAAAGGGGTTGTCAATCCCTTCACGGTCACTTACGAGAGTGAGATCTGATAGAGATACTAAGATAAATATTTTTGGTATTTTTATGATATAGATTGCAAAGTAAAATAGATTGGAAACTTATATGATAAAAGATAGACCCGGGGGGCATAGGTTTCACTAGTGGCTTCTCTCAACATAGCATAAGTATTACGGCGGGTGAACAAATTACCGTCGAGCAATTGATAGAAAAGTGCATAATTATGAGAATATCTAGGCATGATCATATATATATATATATATATAGGCATCATGTCCGCGACAAGTAGACCGAAATGATTCTGCATCTACTACTATTACTCCACACATCGACCACTATCCAGCATGCATCTAGAGTATTAAGTTCATAAGAACAGAGTAACGCATTAGGCAAGATGGCAACAATATGATATAAACCCCATCTTTTTATCCTCGATGGCAACAATAAAATACGTGCCTTGCTGCCCCTGCTGTCACTTGGAAAGGACACCGCAAGATTGAACCCAAAGCTAAGCACTTCTAACATTGCAAGAAAGATCAATCTAGTAGGCCAAACCAAACTGATAATTCGAAGAGACTTGCAAAGATAACCAATCATACATAAAAGATTTCAGAGAAGAATCAAATATTGTTCATAGAGAAACTTGATCATAAACCCACAATTCATCGGATCTCGACAAACACACCGCAAAAAGAGTTACATCAAATAGATCTCCAAGAAGATCGAGGAGAACATTGTATTGAGATCCAAAGAGAGAGAAGAAGCCATCTAGCTAGTAACTATGGACCCGAAGGTCTGAGTTAAACTACTCACACATCATCGGAGGGGCCATGGAGTTGATGTAGAGGCCCTCCGTGATCGATTCCCCCTCCGACGGAGCTCCAAAAAAGGCCCCAAGATGGGATCTCTTGGGTACAGAAGGTTGCGGCAGTGGAAATAGGGTTTCGTGGTGCTCCTGGATGTTTTCGGGGTATATGAATATATATATATATAGGAGGAAGAAGTAGGTCGGTGGAGCCACGAGGGGCCCACGAGGGTGGAGGGCGCGCCCCCTGCCTCATGGCCTCCTCATTGGTTTCTTGACGTCCACTCCAAGTCCCCTAGATCACGTTTGTTCCAAAAGTAACTCTCCCGAAGGTTTTATTCCGTTTGGATTCCGTTCGATATTCCTTTTCCGCGAAACACTAAAATAGGCAAAAAAACAGCAATTTGCACTGGGCCTTGGGTTAGTAGGTTAGTCCCAAAAATAATATAAAAGTGTATAAATAAGCCCATTAACATCCAAAATAGATAATATAATAGCATGGAACAATAAAAAATTATAGATACGTTGGATACGTATCAAGCATCCCCAAGCTTAATTCCTACTCGTTCTTGAGTAGGTAGATGATAAAAATAGAATTTTTGATGTGGAATGCTACCTAGAATAATTCTCAATGTAATTTTCTTTATTGTGGCATGAATATTCAAATCCGAGAGATTCAAAACAAAAGTTTAATATTGACATAAAAATAATAATACTTCAAGCATACTAACTAAGCAATCATGTCTTCTCAAAATAACATGGTAAAAGAAAGTTCATCCCTACAAAATCATATAGTTTGTCGTCACACAAGAATGCTCTCATCTTGCACAACCCCGATTGCAAGACAAGCAATTGTTTCATACTTTAGTAATCTCAAACTTTTTTCAACTTTCACACAATACATGAGCGTGAGCCATGGATATAGCACTATAGGTGGAATAGAATAATGATAGGGGGTTATGTGGAGAAGACAAAAAAGGAGAAAGTCTCACATCGACGAGGCTAATCAACGGGCTAGGGAGATGCCCATCAATTGATGTCAATGCAAGGAGTATGGATTGCCATGCAACGGATGCACTAGAGCTATAAATGTATGAAAGCTCAACAAAAGAAATGAAGTGGGTGTGCATCCAACTTGCTTGCTCACGAAGACCTAGGGCATTTGAGGAAGCCCATTGTTGGAATATACAAGACAAGTTTTATAATGAAAAATTCCCACTAGTATATGAAAGTGACAAAACAAGAGACTCTCTATCATAAAGATCATGGTGCTACTTTGAAGCACAAGTGTGAAAAAAGGATAGTAACATTGCCCCTTTTTATTTCTTTTCTCTTTTTTGGGACTTTCTTTCTTTTGGCCTTTTTTGGGACAATGCTCTATTTATGATGATCATCACACTTCTATTAATTTACAACTCAATGATTACAACTTGATGCTAGAACAAAATATGACTCTATATGAATGCCTCCGACGGTGTACCGGGGAAGGCAATGAATCAAGAGTGACATGTATGATAAATTATGCATGGTGGCTTTGCCACAAATACTATGTCAACTACATGATCATGCAAAGCAATATGAAAATGATGAAATGTGTCATGAATGAAACGGTGGAAAGTTGCATGGCAATATATCTCGAAATGGCTATGGAAAAGCCATAATATGTAGGTATGGTGGCTGTTTTGAGGAAGATATGAGGAGGTTTATGTGTGATAGAGCGTATCATATCACGAGGTTTGGATGCACCGGCGAAGTTTGCACCAACTCTCAAGGTGAGAAAGGGAAATGCACGGTACCGAAGAGGCTAGCAATGATGGAAGGGTGAGAGTGTGTATAACCCATGGACTCAACATTAGTCATAAAGAACTCATATACTTATTGCAAAAATCTACAAGTCATCAGAAAACAAGCACTACACGCATGCTCCTAGGGGTATAGATTGGTAGGGAAAGACCATCGCTCATTCCCGACCGCCACTCATAAGGAAGACAATCAAAGAACACCTCATGTTTCAAATTTGTTACACAACGGTTACCATATGTGCATGCTACGAGACTTGCAATCTTCAACACAAGTATTTCTCAAATTCACAATTACTCAACTAGCAAACTCTAATATCACCACCTTTATATCTCAAAACAATTATCAAGTATCAAGCTTCTCATAGTATTCAATGCACTTTCTATCATAGTTTTTATTGTACCCATCTTGGATGCCTATCATATTAGGACTAGTTTCGTAACCAAAGCAAATTACCATGCTGTTCTAAGGGACTCTCAAAATGATATAAGTGAAGCATGAGAGATCAATAATTTCTATAAAATAAAACCACCACCGTGCTCTAAAAGATATAAGTGAAGCACTAGAGCAAAATTATCTAGCTCAAAAGATATAAGTGAAGCACATAGAGTATTCTAATAAATTTCAATTCATGTGTGTCTCTCCCAAAAGGTGTGTACAGCAAGGATGATTGTGGTAAACTAAAAAGCAAATACTCAAATCATACAAGACGTTCCAAGCAAAACACATATCATGTGTTGAATAAAAATATAGGCTCAAGTAAAGTTACCGATAGAAGAAGACGAAAGAGGGGAAGCCTTCCGGGGCATCCCCAAGCTTAGTATTTTGGTTGTCCTTGAATTTTACCTTGGGGTGCCTTGGGCATCCCCAATCTTACGCTCTTGCCACTCCTTATTCCATAATCCATCAAATCTTTACTCAAAACTTGAAAAATTCACAACACAAAACTTAAACAGAAAATCTCATGAGCTCCATTAGTATAAGAAAACAAACAACCACATAAGGTACTGTAATGAACTCATTGTTTATTTATATTTGTGTTAAACCTACTGTATTCCAACTTCTCTATGGTTCATAACCTGTGATACTAGCCATAGATGCATCAAAATAAGCAAACAACATGTGAAAAAAGAATCTATCAAAAACAGAACAGTCTGTGGTAATCTGTAGGTTTCGAATACTTATGTAACCCCAAAAATTCTAAAATAAATTTCTAGGCGTGAGGAATTTATCTATTGATCATATGCCAATAGAATCAACCTAATCGTACTCTCCAGTAAAAAATGGCAGCACATCTCGTGAGCGCTAAAGTTTCTGTTTTTTACAGCAAGATCGCAAAGACTTTCCCCAAGTCTTCCCAAAGGTTCTACTTGGCACAAACACTAACTAAAAGCATAAAACCACATCTAAACAGAGGCTAGATGAATTATTTATTTAATATCAGCAAGGAAAAATATTGGGTTGTCTCCCAACAAGCACTTTTCTTTAAAGCCTTTTAGCTGGGCATAAGATTTCAACGATGCTCACATGAAAGACAAGAATTGAAGCACAAAGAGAGCATCATAAAGCACGTGACAAACACATCTAAGTCTAACATACTTCCTATGCATAGGCATCTTATAGGAAAACAAATTATCAAGGCAAGCAAAAACTAGCATATGCAAGGAAGTGGAAAGAAACAATAGCAATCTCAACATAACGAGAGGTAATTTAGTAACATGAAAATTTCTACAACCATGTTTTCCTCTCTCATAATAATTACATGTAGGGTCATAAGCAAATTCAACAATATAGCTATCACAAAACATATTCTTAACACAATTCACATGTATGCAAAGTTGAAACTCCTCCAAAATAGTGGGATTAACAATAACTAAAGTCATGACCTCTCCAAACCCACTTTTATCAAAAACTTCATAAGATTGAAAATTCTCTAAATATGTGGGATCTAAGTTGACACTCTTCCAAACCCACTTTCAATATTATTTCAAACATTATAATCAATCTCATATTCATCATAGGGCTTAAATGAATTTTCAAGATCAAAAGAAGAATCACCCCAATCATGATCACTACAACAAGTAGAGGACATAGCAAAACTAGCATCCCCAAGCTTAGGGTTTTGCATATTATTAGCACAATTTACATCAATAGATTTTATACTATCATCATTGCAATCATGCTTTTTATTCAAAGATCCATCATGAATCACTCCATAAAGTACTTCATCACAATTTCCAGATTCACGAATTTCAAGCAAAACTTCATAAAGATAATCTAGTGCACAAAACTCACTAGCAATTGGTTCATCATAATTGGGTCTCTTAAAAATATTAGCAAGAGGATGAGGATCCATAGATCTTAGATTCTCTGTTTAGCAATAAATAAACAACTATTCCAACCAAACGAGTAAACGAGCCAAGTAGGACATCAAAGCAAATGAAAAGACGAACAAAAGAAGGGGAACGGAAAAAGAGGGTGAATAAAACGGCAAGGGTGAAGTGGGGGAGAGGAAAAAGAGAGGCAAATGGCAAATAATGTAATGCGAGGGATATGGATTTGTGATGGGTACTTGGTATGTCTTGACTTGTGCGTAGATGTCCCCGGCAACGGCGCCAGAAATCCTTCTTACTACCTCTTGAGCACTGCGTTGGTTTTCCCTTGAAGAGGAAAGGGTGATGCAGTAAAGTAGCGTAAGTATTTCCCTCAGTTTTTGAGAACCAAGGTATCAATCCAGTAGGAGACTACACACAAGTCCCTCGTACCTACACAAACAAATAAGAACATCGCAACCAACACGATAAAGGGGTTGTCAATCCCTTCACGGTCACTTACGAGAGTGAGATTTGATAGAGATAATCATAATAAGATAAATATTTTGGTATTTTTATGATATAGATTGGAAAATAAAGATTTCAAAAAAAAATAGATTGGAAACTTATATGATAAAAGATAGACCCGGGGGCCGTAGGTTTCACTAGTGGCTTCTCTCAAGATAGCATAAGTATTACGATGGGTGAACAAATTACTGTCGAGCAATTGATAGAAAAGTGCATAATTATGAGAATATCTAGGCATGATCATGTATATGGGCATCACTTCCACGACAAGTAGACCGAAATGATTCTACATCTACTACTATTACTCCACACATCGACCGCTATCCAGTATGCATCTAGAGTATTAAGTTCATAAGAACAGAGTAACACATTAGGCAAGATGACATGATGTAGAGGGATAAACTCAAGCAATATGATATAAACCCCATCTTTTTATCCTCGATGGCAACAATACAATGCGTGCCTTGCTGCCCCTGCTGTCACTGGGAAAGGACACCACAAGATTGAACCCAAAGCTAAGCACTTTTACCATTGCAAGAAGGATCAATCTAGTAGGCCAAACCAAACTGATAATTCAAAGACACTTGCAAAGATAACCAATCATACATAAAATATTTCAAAGAAGAATCAAATATTGTTCATAGATAAACTTGATCATAAACCCACAATTCATTGGATCTCGACAAACACACCACAAAAAGAGTTACATAAAATAGATCTCCAAGAAGATCGAGGAGAATATTGTATTGATATCCAAAGAGAGAGAAGAAGCCATCTAGCTAATAACTATGGACCCGAAGGTCTGAGGTAAACTACTCACACATCATCGGAGGGGCCATGGAGTTGATGTAGAGGCCCTCCGTGATCGATTCCCCCTCCGACGGAGCTCTGGAAAAGGCCCCAAGATGGGATCTCTTGGGTACAGAAGGTTGCGGTGGTGGAAATAGGGTTTCGTGGTGCTCCTGGATGTTTTCGGTTTATATGAATATATATAGGAGGAAGAAGTAGGTCGGTGGAGCCACGAGGGGCCCACGAGGGTGGTGGGCGAGCCCAGGGGGTAGGCGTGCCCCCTGCCTCATGGCCTCCTCGTTGGTTTCTTGATGTCCACTCCCAGTCCCCTGGATCACGTTTGTTCCGAAAATAACTCCCCCGAAGGTTTTATTCCATTTGGATTCCGTTTGATATTCCTTTTCTGCGAAACACTGAAGGAGGCAAAAAACAACAATTTGCACTGGGCCTTGGGTTAGTAGGTTAGTCCCAAAAATATTATAGAAGTGTATAAATAAGCCCATTAACATCCAAAACAGATAATATAATAGCACGGAACAATCAAAAATTATAGATACGATGGAGACATATCACTGATGCATCTGAGATCGAGACCCTTAAGAGCGCGCTGGCCGAGGCCAAGACAGAGGCGAAGGAGGAATGTGCCGCCCGCCTAAAACACGAGTCAAGGGTGGATGAAGTCTAGCAAGAGCTCCAGGATGCTATAAGAAAATGTGAGTCCTTAGAGCGCGAGATTGAGGATCAAAAATCCGAACTTGCAAAGGCCCTCCAAAGTGCACAGGAGGCCCGGGCCGAAGCCCAAAACGCCTGCTGGGAGATCCAAGAGGCGAAGCAGATTGCGGTGGGTAAGGCCTTTAACATGCAGAGCAAATTTGTGAAAAGGAAATATATCTTACTGACCTGGATTTGGAGTTGTCCAAGAGCGTTTGCGGACCTCCCCCGGAGTGTTGCTGATGCTGTAGAGTTCTTCGGAGCCGAAGAGGGGAGCTCGATGGAAAAGCTGTTGTGGTCGCAGTACCTTGCGCCTGAGCATCCCGTGCCCCTCAGCGATCAGCTGAAGCAGTTAACTGAACTTCACAGGGTGGTCGGATTAGCCATGAGGGATTTTATAATCTGTCTGTGGCCTGCCAAACCCATACCCAGCAGCTACTTCGGGCTCGTGAAGTGGCTGGTTAGTGCCTGCCCCCGGCTGGATGTCATGAAGCAGTCGGTCTGTATCGAAGGTGCGCGGATGGCCTTCGCCCGTGTCAAAGTGCAGTGGGCGAAGATGGACGCCGTTAAGCTCCCAACCGAGGGACCGCCCGCAGGCAAAGAGCACCGCACGCCGGAGCGGTATTTTGATGATGTCCTGGAAGGATCCCGCATTGTAGAGGGCCAGTGTTCGAAGGACATCATTTTTCAATGAATGTATATATGTTGTCCAGTCCTGTATTATGAAACAAGGCTCATGTATGATATAATGCTTTTTTTACTTGAAAATATTTCCTCTTGTGTGGCCGTTTACGATATCTGAGAGTTGGCCAGTTGTCGGCTTCAGCCCCCATGTAGGTAATACGGCGGTGTTCGGGATAGCACCTAAACACACTTGATCCAACGACTTGGTCCGTGAAGGAGGTGTTAGTGCGGCGAACCAGGCAATCGGACTATATGGCTTTATCGCTCTTGCTTAGCCATAGGAGTTTTACAATGGGAGTGTAGGCGCAACCCCTAGTATTGTTCGATTATCCGAACTTGGGTGCTATGGATGCCCCGCCGAGTGAAGGCCGGCCTATCGTGCAATGCAGAAAAAATCACAAGAGATTTATACTTTAGTCACCGAATAGCTGACCAGCTCTCGCCACATCATGACAGTCAGTTTTCGGCTTTCTCTAATGAGGTGTTTAACCGGATGAACCAGAAACACAATTGCAGTAGTTCTCCCTTTACTACCTTAGCTTAACAAGGGGAACATAAGGTAGGAACCACAAGAGGCGGGCAACCCAATTATTGACCAAAGACATGATTCGGAGCCGATGCATATAATGCTATATTCAGGACGCCAAATTATACTATATAAGTGTTCAGTCTTTATTTTATTGTTAAAACATGTACGTGCCCGAATGGAGCCGCTGGCGATTTAGGTCGTACGAAGGTGTAAATGGCAATCAGACGAGACAAAAGGAATACATATTAGGGAATAAGCCGGTACCGAGTCCGTTGGGCGAAAGACTGTTGCCATTATAGTTTGATTTATACATCAAAACGTATTTTTACACATGATGTGACAAGCATCCAGGCTATTTTACATGTCGAATACCAGGGAAAGCTGTGTACGGGTCCTAAAGAGGAAGAGGCAATCTTTGAAGATCCTTTAGGTACTATGCCGCACATATGCGCAGCATTGCTCCTTGGT
The DNA here is from genome assembly GCF_003073215.2 of Triticum urartu. Taxonomy (NCBI): domain Eukaryota; kingdom Viridiplantae; phylum Streptophyta; class Magnoliopsida; order Poales; family Poaceae; genus Triticum; species Triticum urartu. Next base: position 334,005,299 of record NC_053024.1, read on the forward strand.
GTGTGATTCTTCAAGAGGATCAACGATCGGTTTGTCATAAAGGGACTGGAGACGGTGCCCTTGGTACCATCGAAAGTTGTCGTGGGTTTAAGGAACCTGACAAAAGAAAGAGTAAGGAAAAGAGAAATGATATAACGGTCCACATAGGGTCGAGTCATATTGTGGATTTTATTTTTAATATGCCTCCGTCTTTTCCCATGGTATCTTCAGCGCGTAGTTATGTGCGCGTGGTACATATGCCGCGATGCGGTTGGGGCCGATACGGAAGCCGAACCGCTAATCGAGCTCCTGACGGTCTTGATCGTCGCTCTACAGGGTGGTCCAAACGCGTTAACAGTGTCCGGGGGCTTGATCGCCGATGTAGTACTTCGCTTCATGAGGCCATGTTGGACTTCTGTTGCGAGGGCCGCGGTGTGTTCCTCAGTATGGAGGGAGCGCTCCATGTTTCCATTGACTGTTATGACACCACGTGGTCCTGGCATCTTGAGTTTTAGATAGGTATAGTGCGGGACCGCATTGAAGCGAGCGAACGTGGTTCGTCTGAGCATGCATGATAGCCACTTCGGAAAGGGACGATGTCGAAGATCAAGTCTTCGCTGCGGAAGTTGTCCGGCGAGCCAAAGACGACTTCCAATGTGATTGAGCCTGTGCAACGGGCCTCTACACCAGGTATGACTCCTTTAAAGGTAGTTTTGGTGGGTTCGATTCTTGATGAGTCAATACCCATTTTGCGGACAGTATCCTGATAGAGTAGGTTAAGACTGCTGCCGCTGTCCATGAGGACTCGCGCAAGGTGGAATCCGTCAATGATTGGATCGAGGACCAGTGCGACCGAACCCCAGTGATGGATACTAGTCGGATGGTCCTTGCGATCGAAGGTGATCGGACAGGCCGGCCATGGGTTGAATTTTGGGGCGACTGGCTCCATCGCATAGACGCCCCTTAGCGCGCGCTTGCACTCCCTCTTGGGGATATGAGTAACGTATATCATATTCACCATTTTGACTTTGGGGGGAAATTTCTTCTGTCCCCCTGCGTTCGGTGGACGAGGCTCCTCGTCGTCGTCCTAGTTGGGCGACCCTTTCTCCTTATGTTTGGTATTTAACTTACCGGCTTGTTTAAAGACCCAACAACTTCTGTTGGTATGATTGGCAGGCTTGGCGGGGGTGCCTTGAATTTGGCAGGGTCGATCGAGTATTCGGTCCAAGCTGGATGACCCCTCTCTGTTTCTTTTGAATGGCTTCTTCTGCTGACCGGACTTGGAGTCGCTGAATTCGGCGTTGACCATCGTGTCTTCGGTATTGTCATTGTTGCTTCGCCGCTTGTGTTTGTTGCATCAAGGCCTGCCATTGCTATTCCTGGCTTCGGAAGTGCCAGGTTCGCTTGTACTATTGCCGCTACGAGCGAGCCAGCTGTCTTCGCCCGCGCAAAAGCGGTTCATGAGTGTCGTCAGGGCTGCCATGGACTTCGGCTTCTCATGGCCGAGGTGTCGGGGAAGCCATTCATTGTGAATGCTATGTTTAAAGGCCACTAGGGCTTTGGCGTCTGGACAATCGACAATCTGGTTCTTTTTAATGAGGAACCTAGTCCGGAATTTTCTGGCTGACTCTCCGGGCCACTGGACAATATGACTAAGGTCATCAGCATCTGGAGGCCGGATATAGGTGCCTTGGAAGTTATCTCTAAAGGCGTCCTCCAAGTCTTCCCAGCTTCCAATAGACTTTTCTAGGAGGTTATTTAACCAGTGTCGTGCTGGCCCATTGAGTTTTAGGGGGGGGGTACTTGATGGCATGTAGATCATCACTGCGTGCCATGTGAATGTGGAGAAGAAAATCTTCAATCCTTGTAGGATCTGTTGTGCCATCGTATGATTCGATGTTTATGGGTTTAAATCCTTCTGGGAACCGGTGCTCCATTACCTCATCGGTGAAGCATAGGGGGTGTGCGGCGCCTCTATGTCGGGCCCTGTCGCAACGCAGTTCGGATGAAGTCCGTATGTGATTTTCGGCCTGGGCGTGATTATGCTTGTCGTGCCAGGCTTGGTAGTCGTCTTCTCGTGCCGGGGCACGCCCCCGCGATCTGTAGATTGATCTGGTCTGACCTGCTCTATTTTCCAGGTCATATGTGTATCCCCGAGCTGTTGTTCCTCTGCTTTTACGGCGAGGTCGTACAGGCTGGTGTTCGGCTTGAGTTGCCGTTCTGTCCCAGCGACGTGATGCTCGGTCAGGTCCATTAGCTGCATTACGCGCGGGTGGTATGGGCTCCGGAGCCTCGTCGTTAAATTGTGGCAGTAGCTTGCGCTTCAGGTAGCTCTTTGGGGTGCGAGGCTGTATTCCTCGGCTGCCGAGACGTTAGTCCATCTGTCGTTGAGCAAATCCTGGTCAGCTTGAAGCTGTTGCTGCCTCTTTTTCAGGCTTCTTGCCGTGGTGATTAGCTTCCGCTTAAAGCGCTATAGTTCGAGGGGTTCCTCCGGCATGATGAAATTTCATCGCCGAGGCTCACATCCTCTTCGGAGATCGGTAGGTAATTACTGTTCTCGAGTCCTCGTTCCCGACAGGATCGTTGGCGTTTACCTACCCATCCTCCCAATCATCCTGTTCGGATGTTGGCTCTACAGGGGCTTCAGGGTCTTCAGCGTTCTCCAGGGTGTTATTCTCTTCGGTGCCAGTATTGTTGTCTTTTTGGCGACGCGATTTTGAGCGGCGCCTCTGACATCGATGTTTTGGAGGTGCTTCGGCAGGCTTGTCCTCAACCGGATTCTCTTTGCCATCGTCGCCATCCTTTTTGGGTGTGTCCACCATGTACACGTCGTATGTGGAGGTGGCCGTCCACCGTCCGGTAAACGGAGGGTTTTGGACTTGTTCATTTCCGGCGTCGTCGTCCATACCGTCGATGTCTTCGGAGGCGTAATCCAGCATGTCGGATAGATCCTCGATAGTGGCTATGAACTGGGTGGTGGGTGGGACGTAAAATTCCCCACTCTTAGCCCCTAGTCTGGGATGGGCATAATTCGGAAGCGATCCTTCCGCAATGGCGAGTGATCGCATTAAGTCGAGAGCCTCGTCTAAAGGTGAGGGTTGGACAGAGAAGCAGGAGTCCATGGGGTCGTTCGGAGTTGGAGCCTCCTGGCGGCGCCCACTCAGCACAGACCTCGAGAGTTTGGACTTAGAGTCTGGCGGAGTGTCCGGCGCTCCTCCGGTTGCAAGCTCCATAAGTGCAGAGAGTCCGGCGGGCTCTAAACTCCCGTCTTCGGACCTGACGGCTTGCTCTGGATCTAAGGCCAGAGCGGTAATCGGGGTCGTGGACACTTCGAGGATCAAATCTCCTCGGATATTAGCAACATAGTTTAAATTCCCGAAGCTGATCTGGTGAACAGGGCGTAACTGTCGATCTGCTCGAGGTGACCGACCGAGTTGGCTCGCAGCGCGAAGCTAACGAACATGAAAATTTAGCCCGGGGGGAAATCTCCCCCGAAACAGCATCATTGTGGATGATCTAACTAGCCATCGAATTCTTCGTCGACGACATAGAGGAACTCTCATGAAAGCACCAATGTCGGTGTCAAAACCGGCAGATCTCGGGTAGGGGGTCCCGAACTGTGCGTCCAAGGATCGAGGGTAACAGGAGGCAAGGGACACGATGTTTAGCCAGGTACGGGCCCTCTTGATGGAGGTAATATCCTATGTCCTGCTTGATTGACTTTGATGAGTATTGGGGTTACAAAGTTGATCTACCTCGAGATCGTAATGGCTAAACCCTAGATGTCTAGCCTGTATGAGTATGATTGTTCTTGCTTCTATGGACTAAACCCTTCAGTTTATATAGACACCGGAGGGGGCTAGGGTTGTACAGAGTCGGTTTAGAGAGAAAGGAATCTTCATATCCGAATGCTCAGGTTGCTATCACGCATAGGAGAGTCCCATCCGGACACGGGGGAAGGCCTTCTATCTTGTATCTTCTTGCCCATTAGTCCAGCCCATATCACATAGTCCGGACGCCCCGGGACCCCCTACTCCAGGACTCCCTCAGGGGGAACCTGTCGGATTTCGGGTTCAGGCAAAACCCTCAAGGTTCGAACACTGGGGTGCACACGAAGATCTCCCCCTACCAACTCACGCTCTCAACCTCGCCACGATCTCTAAGTCAAGCTCGACGAACTCGCAACACAAGGGACACAAGGTTTATATTGGTTCGGGCCACCGTTGTGGTGTAATACCCTACTCCAGTGTGGTGTGGTGGATTGCCTCTTGGGATGAGAATGAACAATACAAGGGGAAGAACAACCTCCTGAGGTGAGATGTTCTTGTGCTTGGTGGGTGCGTGGATGGGCTGGATCTGGTCCAAGATGAGATGGCTGAGAGTTCCCCCCTACCAACTGTGGTGGCTAAGCCTATTTATAGAGCCCCTGGTCCTCTCCCCAAATATTGAGCGGGAAGGGAGCCAACAACGGCCAATTTGAAAGGGGACAGCTAGTACAAGTTATCCTGCCAAAAGCAGTCTTCGCCTGCCAAAGGCTCTGGTGGTGATGCCGCCTTGGGCTCCATGGCGACCTCTGTCTTGCCGTCCTGCTGGTCTTGGTCTCGTTGCACCGATATGGAAACTTTTTCTTGACGCCTCGATACTCTTCGTCTGCGCTTGCCTCCTTAGCACCAAAGAGGAAACAAGGACACTGCGCGCGTTGGCACCCGCCTGGCGCCTGCCTGGTCTCGATCGTCATGGCTCACGTCATTGGAACCTCGCGAGGTTTGCCTGGCCTTGATCTCTTCACCCCTCACGAGCCAGCCTTGTGAGGCCGCTCCCGAGGAGGTCTTGTGTCACCCACCTCGCAAGGCTTGTCCCCTCGCGAGGGTCTTGAATGCTTGTTGGTGAAGATGGGACGTACGGGCCCGCTCGCAGAGCCACGCCGTGGGCCGTAGGCAGGCATGTCTGGGGACCCCCGTTCCCAGAATGCCAACAATAGCCCTCAGGCCCAAGGCGTGCTTGAGCTTGGCTTCAAGGCGAAGCCGAAGGGCAAGTGCGGAGCACCGCGGGCCCCATTAGCCTGCGGCCTTGGTCGATGCGTGGCGATTGATTGGACGTGGGCGTCTTCGCTTCCCCACGCTACCTCGGCAACTGCCCGGTTTGACGAGTCCCTGCTGCATGCAAGGAAAAACCATCATTACCTCTGATCATGGGGGGCGCAGGTTGGCCTTCTTCTACTATAAATGGGGAGGGTGGCAGAGCCTCCATCGCCCATCTCTTCGCACTCCGCTCGCCTCTCCCCCTTTGCTCCATCGCCAGTTGCGACATCAATGGCACCGTTGAAGAGGTTCTTCGCCACAGAGAAGGGGAAGGCCCCTCACGAGGGGCTCGGCTCTCCGGTGACCAAGCGTGGACGCGGCCGTCCCCGCAAGCACACCGCGACCCCCGTCACGCCCCCCCGCAGCCCCGGCGGTGCTGCTTCGCGTGGCAGGGGTCGCTCTGGTCGTGGTAGCCCTGTTGATGAAGGGAGACGTGCCGTGGTCATGCGGCCTCCCCGGCCGCGCTTCCACTCGGCAGAGGTGCTGCCGGAGTTCGTCGTCTGGTCAGAGAACCAGGCCGGCAACTGGCTTCAGCTCCCGCGCTTCTTCGCCGACGAGCTGCCGGCCTCAGGTCCAGGCGGGCTCTGGCTACAGGCGGATGGCTCCTGCAGCAGGGCTTCCTGGGTCGCGGTTGAGGTCTTGATAGAGGCGAAGGTGTCCCTATGTTTCGATGAGATGGTGGCTATCATTTTCAATGGGAGTCGACCTTGATGATCCGACTACGAACGTGCGAGATGTCGGGCCTTACCAATCACTAAACCAACTTCCGAGGGGTTATTGACCACGCCGGAGCACAATCAACCTGACCACGAGGGTCTGTTTCCTGCGAGCAAAAGAAGAACAAGCAAGAAACTAAGATCGCAATCTGGATATTGCGAATATAAGATGAAAGCTTTATTGATCAAGGTGGGGTTCTGTGACGCCTTTGTCTGGTCGTTGAACACGAAGGAAGTACGCGAAGTTGCAGCTATGGTGAACTTTAATCTAAACAAAACCCAAAGTCTAAACGACGCCCTAAGGGCTGTATATATGGAGGAAGAGGGGGGGGGGATTTTGTGGCCCTTGGAGGAGGGGTCCGAAACCAACCCTAACTCTTATTTCCCCACACATACGGACTGAAAAAACAGCCTATACTTAAGTATTTTGAAAATACATGGGCCTGGCCCAATAATAAGGTGATGCAGCACCTAGAATAGCCTCTGGACAAAATTTATGAGGTGGCATCTTCTATATTTCGTCCAAGGCTTCGTGCACTCCTTATGGTGGCTTCAAAGTCCTGGAATCATCACTTGTAACTCTGTTCTGGAACCCCTTGCGCATGCCATCATCTCCATGCTTGGTCTTGCGCCAGTGTTCATCCCTCTTATCCATGCCAGGCCCTTCATTTGTAAGCAAAACAAATGTATCCAATTTAGGCAGCATCATATTCTCATGAACATTAGAATCTTTACCAAGAAACGAAAGTACATGATAATTTAATTGGCGTGCGCGAGCTCTAGTAATTGGTCCAGTATGTATAGCAGCAGGGGCTTTGGGTGTAACAATGGTATTGATGTCATCATCATCCTCCCCTTCTTGAAATGAAGTCGTCCTCGATGAAAGCTCATCTTCCTCACCCAAATAAGGCTTCAAATCTGCAATGTTAAAAGTGGGACTAACCCCAAAATCTGCAGGCAGCTCAAGTTTATATGCATTATCATTTATTTTCTCTAACACCTTAAAAGGACCATCATCACGTGGCATTAGCTTTGATTTGCGCAAATTAGGAAATCTATCCTTACGCAAATGTAACCAAACAAGATCTCCAGGTGCAAACACAACATGTTTTCTACCCTTATCTCCAGCAAGTTTATATTTAGCATTCATACGCTCAATGTTTTCCTTAGTTAACTCATGCATTTTTAAAATCAATTCAGCACGTTCTTTAGCATCAAAATTAACCTTCTCTAAAGATGGAAGAGGCAACGAATCAATAGGTGCACGAGGTAGGAAACCATACACAATTTCAAAAGGGCACATCTTAGTAGTAGAATGCAATGAACGATTATAAGCAAATTCAATATGAGGCAAGCATTCTTCCCACATTTTCTTATTATTCTTCAAAATAACCCTAAGCATAGTAGACAATGTTCTATTGACTACTTCAGTTTGTCCATCAGTTTGGGGGTGACAAGTAGTAATAAAAAGTTGTTTAGTCCCCAACTTAGCCCATAAACATCTCCAAAAGTGGCTAAGAAATTTAGTATCATGATCAGAAACAATAGTATTTGGCACACCATGCAAGCGAATAATTTCATGAAAGAACAAATCAGCAACATTAACAGCATCATCGCTTTTATGACATGGTATAAAGTGTGCCATTTTCGAGAACCTATCCACGACAACAAATATGATATCCATCCCCTTCTTTGTTCGAGGTAAACCTAAAACATAGTCCATAGATATATCCTCCCAAGGAACACTAGGTACAGGCAAAGGCATATATAAACCATGAGGATTGAGTCGTGACTTAGCTTTATGACATGTAGTGCAGCGAGCAACAAAACGCTCAACATCCCGTCTCATCTTTGGCCAAAAGAAATGTATAGCATGTATATCCTCCGTCTTCCTGACGCCAAAGTGTCCCATTAGTCCTCCTCCATGCGCCTCCTGCAACAACAAAAGACGAACGGAGCTAGCTAGAATGCATAGCTTGTTAGCACGAAACACAAATCCATCGTTAAGAACGAACTTGTTCCAAGTTCTCCCTTCCTTACAATTCTGCAATACATCTTTAAATTCAGCATCATGCACATATTGATCTTTGATGGTCTCTAAACCAAATATTTTAAAGTCAAGTTGTGAAAGCATAGTATAACGACGAGACAATGCATCAGGAATAACATTTTCTTTACCCTTCTTGTGTTTTATGACATAAGGGAAAGTCTCAATGAATTCAACCCATTTAGCATGTCTACAGTTCAGTTTTGCTTGACTTTTAATGTCTTTCAAAGATTCATGATCAGAATGTATAACAAATTCCTTGGGCCATAAATGATGTTGCCATGTTTCTAAGGTCCGAACAACAACATATAATTCTTTATCATAAGTAGAATAGTTCAGACTAGGCCCACTCAATTTTTCAGAAAAGTATGCAATAGGTTTGCCATCTTGTAATAACACACCTCCTAATCTGATTCCACTAGCATCACATTCAAGCTCAAAAGTCTTATTAAAATCAGGAAGTTCGAGTAAAGGAGCATGTGTCAACTTATCTTTCAATACCGTGAAGGCTTCTTCCTATGCGGTACCCAAACAAAAGGCACATCCTTCTTTGTAAGCTCGTTGAGAGGTGCAACAATGGTGCTGAAATCTCTCACAAAACGCCTATAGAAACCAGCGAGGCCAAGGAAACTCCTCACTTGTGTAACCGTTTTGGGCTGCGGCCAACTCTCAATAGCTTCAATCTTGGCTTTATCAACTTCAATTCCCTATGGAGTAACAACATAGCCAAGAAAAGATACTCAGTCGGTGCAAAAAGTGCACTTTCCAAGGTTACCAAACAAACGTGCATCACGCAGAGCAATAAAAACAACACATAAATGTTCCAAATGCTCCTCCAAGGATTTGCTATAAATCAATATGTCATCAAAGTAAACTACCACAAATCGTCCAATGAAAGGACGTAAAACTTCGTTCATTAATCTCATGAAAGTACTAGGTGCATTAGTTAACCCAAAAGGCATGACTAACCACTCATATAATCCAAACTTAGTTTTAAATGCTATTTTCCATTCATCTCCCAATTTCATACGAATTTGATGGTATCCACTATGCAAATCAACTTTGGAGAATATTGTAGAGCCACTCAATTCATCAAGCATATCATGTAGCCTAGGAATAGGATGATGATAACGAATAGTAATATTATTAATGCCTCTACAATCAACGCACATACGCGATGTACCATCCTTTTTCGGCACTAAAATGATAGGAACATCACAAGGACTAAGGGATTCGCGTATATTACCTTTGTCGAGCATTTCTTGTACTTGACGCATAATCTCCTTCGTCTCCTCTGGATTGGTATGGTATGGTGCACGGTTGGGTAATGATGCACCGGGAATTAAGTCAATTTGATGCTCAATCCCTTGAATAGGTGGTAATCTCGGTGGCACGTCTTGTGGAAAGACATCGGCGAACTCCTGCAAAATGTTAGTGATAGCAGGAGGCAAAGAGGAAGGTACGTCCTCGAATGAAAATAATGCCTCTTTGCACACAAAAGCATAGCAAACAGATTTGCTAAAATCTAGATCATTAATATCAGATTTGGTGGCAAGTAAACATGCACTTTTCAATTTAATTTCAGAAGCAACACTAGATGGTTTACTATTAGGCTTCATTTGTTTCTCAAATTCTTTTGCCACAATCTGATTTTCACTCTTATTTTTCTCATGTTTTGCTTTATTAGCACTATTAATATCATCTTTCAAAATGGAATCAGGAGTCATAGGAAGCAAAGTAATATTTTTATCCTTATGAACAAGAGTATACTGATTGTTTCTACGATGGTGTACATAATTTTTATCAAATTGCCATGGTCTACCAAGTAATAAGGAACAAGCTTGCATAGGTACCACATCACAATCAACATAATCAGCATATGTAGAGATACTAAAATGCACACGAACAGTACGTATTACCTTAACCTTGCCGCTGTTGTTGAACCATTGGATGTAGTAAGGATGTGGATGTGGTCTTGTGGTGAGAGATAGCTTCTCCACCATCTCCATGCTAGCCAAGTTATTGCAGCTCCCTCCATCTATGATGATGTGAACATAACGTTCCTTCACAACTCCCTTTGTATGGAACAAATTATGCCTCTGATTTTGCTCAACTTGTGTAACCTGCACACTCAAAACACGTTGAGCAACTAAACATTCATACATGTCAGCATCTTCAGCAGCCATGTATTGCATCTCATGATCAGAATCATCTCCACCGTGTTCTTCATGTGTAATAAGAGCCAAAGTCTCCTCATCATAGTCACTAGCAGACTCATACCCACCATCCTCGGTAACAATCATCACACACTGAGATTTGCATTCTCTCACAAAATGTCCTCTTCCCTTACAACGATGACAAATAATATCGCTTGTGTGCCCTGTTGATGCCATGGAAGAAGAAGAGCTCTACGCAGGCCCAGCAGGTGTTCTCTTGGCACATAGTGGTGGTTGTGCTTGCTTTCTTGTATCACGGCTGGAGGTGTCACCTGATGGAGGTGCTGGTCCAGTGGAAGTAGAGGATGGACGTGGTGTCCATGATGAAGATCGACTTGCAGAAAAGTTAGTTCACGCCAATGCCTGTCGATCCTGCACTTCATGTTCAGCTTTACAAGCAAGATGGAATAAACGAGTGATATTAGTATACTCCTTATACTCTAGAATGGTCTGAATCTCTCTATTTAATCCACCCATAAAATGTTCAAGCATAGCTTCATTCTCCTCAACAATACCGCATCTAATCATGCCAGTTTGTAATTCCTGATAATATTCTTCTACAGAATATTTTCCTTGTCTTAAGCGCTACGATTTTTGAAGTAATTCACGTTGATAATAAGGTGGAACCCAACGAGTACGCATAGTAGCTTTCAAAGCAGCCCAAGTAGCTGGAATGGGATATAATCTACAATGTTCAGACCACCAAACACATGCAAAACTAGTGAAAGCACAAACAGCAGCAGGAACACCTCTCTCCTCAGTATATTGTAAACATGTAAACCATTGTTAAGTTTCTAACTCCCACGTAAGATATATATCAGGAACATATCTACCCTCAAATGGTGGAATATTCAATTTCAGTTTGGGAAGATGGTCATGATCTCGTACCTTAGGTGGTGGTGCAGCCCTACCGTTGCGACGATATGCATGAGGACGACTTGGTGGTGGTGGTGCTGCTGGTTGCACGTAGTTATGATTTTGATCAACCTCATCCTCGTAATGGTCCTCCACCTGTGCAGTAGCAGCAGGAGCTACAGAAGCACCAACAATAGGTGCAACAGCACCAGAAGTTTGACCAGGCTCAATGGGAACGCACTGTGCTCGTCCCACTTGATTTGGAAGATGTTGTTGTTGTTGTTGTTGTAGAGGTGCGATAGGTGCAGCGGGCGGTGGAAGACGCGCAGGCAATTCATGAAACTTGTCATCCAGCTTTGTTTCGAACACCTTCTCAATGCCATCTATCTTCTCCATGGCCTCTTCAAATCTATTTAGCACATCTTCCACCTGTCCACTCATCATTTGCTCAAACTTATCATGTAACTCTTTGTTTGTCATGTTCTCCCAGTCAGTATCGTCGGCTTGTGATCCTGCCATGGTTAGCAGCAATAGAAACACACAAGAATATGATCCTACATACTACTAGGAAGTGGTGGACAGTCACAAATCCATCAAGCGGATCTAAAATTCTTACCAGTTCTTACCTAGAAGCAGGTGGTGATCAGCAACCGTTGTAGTCAAAACTCTCAAAGCTTGTATAGAGCGATTACCAGGGAGAGTCAAACGCACGACGTAGATGTATGTGGAGCTGGGAAGGCTTATAATATGGTAGCAAAAGGGGTCAGCAATAATCGATTCAGATATGCAAAGTTGAATAAACGCTCAACGACAGTACTGTGCTGGACCTAGGCTAGACCGTACTAGAGACGCGAGCCTAGAACACTAACAAAATCACGGCGCTGCATGTAAACAAGGGAGGAGCACACTCTGAATTTTTTCCATTTTTTCACTTTTTTTGCACTTTTTTTTTGCTCTGCAACAAATTTTTTCGAAAAAATCTACAAATGTCCTAAAAACTGCCTAGCCAGAATTTTCCGGACTTAGTTTTTTTTTTAAACTGGAACTATTTTTCTTCTGCGGATGGCTCGGAAGTTGGGGAGTCCTACTTTGTCATGACTTGGAGTATCACATGATCTGGAAATCGAAAACAAAGCAACAATTACTGGACTCGGACTAGGACTGGTGGCGAAGATGAATCTGGTGGAATCTCGGACTGGTGGCGGAGATGAATTTGGTGGAACTCAGACTAGTGGCGGATATATGTTGCAGGTGGACTCGGATTGGCGTGATGGCGACTGATATTTGGTGGCGTATATGGACTCGGATTGGCGGTGAATATGTGGTGGTGGTATATGGCAGCGGCGATGATGGTGATGCGGTGGTGATATATGGCAGCGGCGACGTGACAACCTGTGAACAGAACTCGAAACTATAAAAGACTAGATGCTAAGACCAGCAACTTGACACGACGATGTAACCGCAAATTCAACAAAGCAAATACAGAAAAGATTATGCATAGGCTCAGATTGGTTCGGATAGGATGAACTAACCCTAAATTTTTTTGGCTTTTTCGTGGACTATAGGTATGAAGAACAGACTCGATCTAAACTATGAAAAACTATGAAATCTCACAGAGCAACCTGGAAATCTGATACCACTTGATAGAGGCGAAGGTGTCCCAATGTTTCGATGAGATGGTGGCTATCGTTTTCAGTGGGAGTCGACCTTGACGATCCGACTACGAACGTGCGAGACGTCGCGCCTTAGCAATCGCTAAACCAACTTCCGAGAGGTTATTGACCATGCCGGGGCATGATTAACCTGACCATGAGGGTCTGTTTCCTGCGAGCAAACGAAGAACAATCATGAAACGGACATTGCAATCTGGATATTGTGAATATAAGATGATAGCTTTATTGATAAGGTGGGGTTCTGTGACGCCTTTGTCTGGTCCTTGAACACAAACGAAGTACGCGAAGTTGCAGCTTTGGCAAACTTTAATCTAAACAAAACCCAAAGGCTAAACGACACCCTAAGGGCTGTATATATGGAGGAAGAGGGGGAATTTCGTGGCCCTTGAAGGAGGGGTCCGAAACCAACCCCAACCCTTGTTTCCCCACACATACGGACTCTAAAAACAACCTATACTTAAGTATTTCGAAAATACATGGGCCTGGCCCAATAATAAGGTGACGCAGCACCTAGAATAGCCTCTGGACGAAATTTATGAAGTGGCATCTTGTATATTTCGTCCAAGGCTTCTTGCACACCTTATGGTGGCTTCAAAGTCCTGAAATTATCACTTGTAACTCCGTTCTGGATCCCCTTGCGAATGAAATCATCTCCGTGCTTGGTCTTGCTCCAGTGTTCATCCCTCTTATCCATGCCAGGCCCTTCATTTGTAAGCAAAACAAATGTATCCAATTTAGGCAGCACCATATTCTCATGATCATTAGAATCATTACCAAGAAACGAAAGTACCTGATAATTTAATTAGCATGCGCGAGCTCTAGTAATTGGTCTAGTATGTATAGCAGCAGGGGCTGTGGGTGTAACAATGGTATTGATGTCCTCATCAGGTCTCCTCGCGGGCAACATAGCCCCGGCCCACGGCTGGCAGACGTTTGCCTGCGCGCGCGGCCTGGGCAGGCGGTGCACCCTCCATTTCAAGTACGACGGTGACGCGGCCCTCTATGTGAGGGTGTTTGGGGAAGATGGTCGCCATGCCGGGTGCTACCCAGAGGTCAACAACGGCGAGGACGTGCTCGGCCTTGGCGACAGTCGTGATGAGGATGAGGGCGAACCTGCCCTTGGGGCCGACCACGTCTCATCTAGCTACGGGGGCTCTTCTCCGGCGACAGCTCCAGCAGCGGTGGTTACGACCAGCCACCACGCCCGCTTCGAAGGCGGTAGTGGGTCGTCTCGTCATCACGCCTCTATGAAGCGTGAGGAGGGGTCTGGTTGAGCTCGGGACGATGCCAAGAGCCCGCCCTCGCAGATCGCTGTAGGGGCACACGCCGCTTTTATTTCGTTCTTCCTTTCCTTCCTGTATTAAGAAAGAAGCCAGTATGGGCCCTTGAGGGGCGTGCAACGAACTATTATTTCTTGAGTATTATGTTTATTGTTCCTGTGTTGTGTCGCAACATCGTCATTTTAGGTAGGGATAACTTAGCTTGACTTGCTCGGAGTAGTCTCCTCCTCGCGAGGCGCTTGCTTCCTGGTGCCTACCGAGGCCTCCTTGGCCTGGTAGGCGCTTAGGAACTGCAAAAAATTTGTTAAAAGGCTTATCGTTCACCCGAGCCTTGGTCACACGCGCCGCTGGCCTTGACCCAGCGCTTCATATCGTGGTACCCGAGGGGCACGGATTAGGAGAGGTGCGCCAGCTTGTGGGCTCGAACGAGGGTGCCTCGCGAAAAGCAGACGAAAGGCAGAAAAGGAAAAACGCTCATGAGGGCACCCGTCTAGCCCCCTCATGAGGAATGCGAGAGAGAGTACATGCTAAACTGAAGATGGAAACAGAGGCAGAAGGCGACAGAACCAAATCAGTGAAGAACACCAGAAGCAAACTTCAACTAAAAGAGGGTGAGCCAACTATGGAAAGCAAATGAAAAGCCGCGTCTGGCACCTAGTCTAGTCTTCATGTCTTCTCACTAGCGCGGAGCTAAGTGCTGCCACTAGGACATGGGAGGGAGCCCCCGAGGCCCGAGGGCGGCACTCCTGAGACTCCGGGGCTTGTACAGCCCCACTCATTATTACGTGAGAGTGTCACGTGCGGAGATCTTCACAGGCACCGGGCCTTCTTCACAGCCAGGCCTGGAGACATGGAGGACCTTGAACGGTCCCTCCCACATGGGTGAGAGCTTATGCGGCCCTTCCCTGGAGAGCACCCGCCTCAGGACAAGGTCACCTACCTCGAGTGTCCTGGAGCGGACGCTGCGACAGTGGTACCGCCGCAGCGCCTGCTGGTATCTTGCCGCCTGTAGTGCAGCTTCGCGGCGGCGTTCCTCCCCCAGCACGAGGTCCATCCCCCGCGTGGCGTCCTGCTACCTCTCATCAAACGCCAGGACCCGTGTGGAGCGATGCTTGACCTCGTGAGGGAGGACCGCTTCTGCTCCGTAGATGAGGAAGAATGGGGTCTCGCCCATGGGCTTGGTGGAGGTGGTGCGGATGGACCACAGCAAAGACTGCCGCTCGTCGTGCCAGCCCTTGCCGTAGGCTTCGAGCTTATTTTTGAAGGTCCTGGTCTTGAGGCCTCTCAGGACCTCCACGCTGGCGCGTTTAGCTTGGCCATTGCTCCGGGGGTGCGCCACTGAAGCGTAGCAAATCTGCGTTCCAAGGTTAGTACAGTATGTTTTCAAGAGATTACTGGTGAACTGCGAGCCATTATCGGTGATGGTGCGGTTGGGGACCCCAAAACGGCTCACGAGGCCCTTGACGAACTTGACCGCAGAGCCAACTGGGATGGTGCGGACGGCTTCCACCTCCGCCCACTTGGTGAACTTGTAGATGGCAACGTAGAGGTACCGGTAGCCCCCAGGCGCTCGAGGGAACGGGCCCAGGATGTCCAGTCCCCAGACTACGAACGACCATGAGAGTGGAATCGTCTAGAGGCCCTGAGCTGGCTAATGGATTTGCTTGGTGTGGAATTGGCAGGCCTCGCAGGATCTCACCAGCTCAGCTGCATTGTTGAGCGCCGTAGGCCAGTAGAATCCGCTGCGGAATGCCTTGCCGATGAGGGTTCGTGACGACGAGTGGTGCCCGTAGTCCCCGTCGTGTATGTCGGCTAGTAGCTCTTTCCCCTATTCCCTGGAGATGCAACACAATGAAAGGTCATTTGGCCTCTTCCTGTATAACTCACCGTCCTGGATGCAGTATGTCGTGGCTTGCCGGTCCACACGCTCCGCGTCTTCCTCCTTCTCCGGCAGCGTCCCTTGCATCAGGTATTCCTTGAATTCCTTGGTCCAGCATCCCTCTTGGGGCTCGAGCGCCAAGAGTAGATGCGCTCCCGAAGTTGGGCCACAAGCTGGGGCTCCCGTGGCAGGTAGCTGCGGGAGCTCGTCCCAAGGCTGCGCTGTCCTTGAAAGCGGTGGTGCCGCCAATGTCTTGAAGAGACGCACCTCGAAGACGCCAGGCTCCTGGGGCTGTCGCTTGGTTGCCCTTCTGGCGATGACATCGGCTTTGTTGTTGGTCCCCCGGGGCACGTGCGGCAACTCCAAGACCAGGAACTGCTTCTCCATCTTGCACACTTCTATGAGGTATGTCTCCATGTGTTCGTCCTTCGGCTCCTACACCTTGTTGGAGAAGTTGACGAGGAGCTGCGAGTCGCCCCTGATGGTGAGACGCTTCACCCCCAGTGCCTCCACAGCCTTCAGGCCGGCTATGAGGCCTTCGTACTCTGCAATGTTGTTGGAGACCTTCTCGCCCTGCTGGAAGCAGAGCTGCACGGCGTAGTAGAGCTTGTCCTGAGTGGGCGAAATGATCACTGCTCCAGCCCCCGCGCCTTGGCACGCGAAGGCACCATCAAAATACATGACCCAGCCATCGGGCGCCTCACTTCCCGGCGAGAGGGACCGGTCCTCGCCTATTTCAAGCGCCGGGGCGTCGGTCCATTCTGCCACAAAATCGGCAAGCGCGGCTCCCTTGATGACCCTGGTGGTGCTGAACTCCAACTGGAATGCCTGCAGCTCGATGTACCACTCGGCGACCCTCCCAGGGGAGTTGGGGCTCCTGAGCACCCTCTCCATTGGGTAGGCCGAGACGACCTTGATGGGGTGTCCTTGAAAGTAGTGCCGCAGCTTACGTGAGGCCACCAGGAGCGCGAGTAGGATCTTCTGAGGCATGGGGTACCGTGCTCTTGCATCCAGCAACACCGTGCTGACGAAGTATATCGGGTGCTCGACGAGGGTAGGCGCGCTGATGAGGCTTGCGCCTTCCGGGAGTCGGGGTGCCTCCTGAGGTGGCGGAGCCCCCAACGCTTGATCGCTTGTCGGGGCCTTTGCGGGTTCGGGGGCGTCGTCCTGCTGAGCTTGATCCTCTGTTGTTGCTGCTGCGGCCCTTGCGGCGCCCTCCTGGTCTTGTGTCGTCTCTGCTGGGGGCATAGCTCGGTGTGATGCACCCTTGGCTTGGTGTTCTTCCCGAACCGCCACTAGAGCCGCGCTGGCGGAGTGGGGAGTAGTGGCAAGGTAAAGCATTAGGGGCTCGAGAGGTCGCGGCGCCACCATCACTGGAGGGCTGGTCAGGTATCTCTTGAGGTCTTGAAATGCTCGGTCGGCCTCCGGGGTCCACTCGAATGGGACCTTCTTCTTCAGCTTGAAGAAGGGTAGGGCGCGCTCTCCTAGCTTGGAAATGAAGCATCCCAACGCAGTCACCTGTCCAGCAAGCTTGTGCATTTCCTTGAGAGTTTGCGGTGGACTCATGTCTTCAATGGCCTTGACCTTCTCTGGGTTGGCCTCGATCGCCATGTGGGACACAAGGAAGCCCAACAGCTTGCCGGAAGGGACGCCAAACACGCACTTCTCCGGGTTGAGTCGCAAGTCCACCTGGCAGAGGCTTTCAAATGTCTCCTCCAGGTCTTGGACCAAGGTCCTCGCCTCCTGAGACTTCACCACGATGTCATCGACGTAGGCTTCTGCGTTCCTCCCGAGCTGCCGACCCAATGCGATGTGCATGAGCCGCTTGAAGGTTGCGCCTGCGTTGCGCAGCCCGAAAGGCATGCAAGTGTAGCAGTACACCCCACACTGGGTTAGGAAGTCTGTCTTCTCCACATCTTCCACCACCATCTTGATCTGGTGATATCCTGAGAACGCATCCAGGAAACATAGCAAGTCGCACTCGGCAGTGGAGTAGACGATCTGGTCGATGCGTGGAAGGGGGAATGGATCTTGGGGGAGGCCTTGTTGAGGTTGGTGAAGCCGACACACATTCCCTCCTTCTCGCCTTTCTTGGGCACGACGACGGGGTTTGCTAACCACTCTGGGTACCGAACCTCGCGAATGACACCTGCAGCCTCCAACTTGCGGGTCTCTTGGACGATGAAAGCTTGCTTCTCCGTGGACTGCCACCTCGCCCTCTGCTTCACGGGGCGTACGTTGGGGCACACCTTCAGGTGGTGCTCTATCACTCCTCTTGGGACCCCTACCAGCTGATCTGGCTCCCAAGCGAACACTTCCTTGTTTGCGCGCAAGAACTTCACCAGCGCCTCCTCCTGATCAGGCTGGAGGTTGGCGCCTATGGTAAAGGTTGCCCCCGAGGACTCGTCCTCCTCGACCTACACTTGCTTGGTTTCTTCCTTGTCTTGAGTGAAAAACTGCTTCTTCTTGGTTGGTGCAGCTCCCTTGGCCTTGGAGGTATCCATGTCGGCGGGCTGCACTATCGCAGCAGTCTTGAGGGCGAGCTTGAGCGTCATCAAGGCTTCCTTGGTGTCCCCAACTACTGTGAGGACACCCTCGCTCCCGGGCATCTTCATGAGGTTGTAGGTCGGATGGGTCGCTGCCATGAACTGAGCCAGGGCCGGGTACCGAGGATGGCGTTGTACGGGAGGCCGATGTGGGTGATGTCGAAGTCGACCAGCTCGGTGCAGTAGTTGTCGCGCGTGCCGAAGGTCACGGGGAGGCGGATCTGCCCCAGGGAGCGGGCGGAGCCTCCACCAACCCCTGAGAAAGGCTTGCTAGGGTGGAGCCGCTCGCGCGGTACGTGAAGAAGACTGAAGGCCTCGACGAAGAGCACGTTGAGGCCGACGCCGCCGTCGATGAGTGTCTTGGTGATGGACACGTGGCAGATGGTCGGCGTGCAAAGCATTGGGAGCGCACCCGAGCTGACGGTGGAGACGGGATGATCCCTTGAGTCGAAGGTGAGGTCGGCCTTGGGCGCGGCCCAACCCGGCGGAATTCCCGGGCGCTTGGAAGTGGCGCTGATCTGGCGAAAGAACGACTTGACGTGACGATCCGAGGGTGGTGCGTGTGAGCCGCCGAGGAGGGCCGCAACTACGTGGTGCACCAGCGCTGCGTAGAGTGCAGCGAAGAGGCCGTGCAACTCCTCCCAGGACGCCATCATGGATCCGGGGAGGTTGAGCAGCCAGGCGCACGGTGCGCCAGTGAGGGCCATGGGAAGCCAGTTGGCCATGACCTTGTTGTCTCCCACGGCCTTAACGACAGCCTCCTCATACGCCAGCAGGAAAGCCGACGGGTCTGCCGCCCCGTTGTAGCATGACGACATCTCTGGATTGAACTTGGGTGGCCACTGCACCTGCCGCAAGGCGGGAACAAGGGCTCGGAGCCCCCAAGCGTCACTGTGGGCACCCGTAGATCTAGCCGGAAGGGCGGCGCCAGCCATGGAGAATGGGCGTGAAGATGGTGGAGCGCGAATCGATGGAAGGAAAACTCCGGCTCACCACTACCTAGCACGCCAAATGTCGGATTTCGGGTTCTGGCAAAACCCTCAAGGTTCGAACACTGGGGTGCGTACGAAGATCTCCCCTACCAACTCATGCTCTCAACCTCGCCACGATCTCTAAGTCAAGCTCGACGAACTCGCAACACAAGGGACACAAGATTTATACTGGTTCGGGCCACCGTTGTGGTGTAATACCCTACTACAGTGTGGTGTGGTGGATTGCCTCTTGGGCTGAGGATGAACAATAGATGGGGAAGAACAACCTCCTGAGGTGAGGTGTTCTTGTGCTTGGTGGGTGCGTGGATGGGCTGGATCTAGTCCAAGATGAGATGGCTGAGGGTTCCCCACCTACTAACTGTGGTGGCTAGTCCTATTTATAGAGACCATGGTCCCCTCCCCAATTATTGAGCGGGAAGGGAGCCACAACGACCAATTTGAAAGGGGACAGCTAGTACAAGTTATCCTGCCAAAAGCAGTTTTCGACTGCCAAAGGCTCTGGTGGTGACGCCGCCTTGGGATCCATGGTGACCTCCGTCTTGCCATCCTATTGGTCTTGGTATCGTTGCACTGATATGGAAACCTTTGGTTGACGCCTCGGGACTCTTTGTCTGTGCTTGCCTCCTTAGCACCAAAGAGGAAACAAGGACACTGTGCACGCAAGCACCCGTGTGGCGCCCGCCTGGTCTCGATCGTCATGGCTCACGTCATTGGAACCTCGCGAGGTTTTCCTGGCCTTGATCTCTTCGCCCCTCGCGAGCTAGCCTGGTGAGGCCACTACTGAGGAGGTCTTGTGTCTCCCGCCTCGCGAGGGTCTTGAATGCTTGTTGGTGAAGATGGGCCGTACAGGCCCGCTCGCAGAGTCACGCCGTGGGCCGCAGGCAGGTAAGTCTAGGGACCCCCATTCCCAGAACGCCGACAGAACCGGAAGTTACCAAAGCAACCCTAACCTATTAGGTAGATGAGGGCGGTATTGTAACTGTTGTTCTCCGTGCACCAAGGACAAAAGGGGAATTTCGCATGCTAAAGACTTGGTGGCGGAAATTTTAGAAGGAGGCGGGAGATTTTGCCGCCCGCGGGATCGTTCGTATACAGTTTCAACTAATTTTAGACCGTGCTAGCGGGAAGGTCATGCGAGACTGTGTACATGGGGCACGCGTCAGCAGTTAATAAGTGGTGTGAAGTCCACCCCAGGAAAAAGACAATAACTCGGGATGATGCACTCATAACTTAGACGTTCACACGGGCACGGCCAATCGTACGGGTGTGGAGGCACGTTCACAAAAAAAGGGATCAAATGCTCAGCCTATGTATTTCTCATGTAAATAGATAATTTAGTGCCATTGGTTATTTACTTTAAACATAATGCATTGACGTGTTAGTGTAGAGGCGCACAAAAAGAAATGGATATTGTAGTCCCACAAAAGTAATGGATATTGTAGTCCGCTACTTAAAAGTGTTACCTCATATGATTACATAACCTCCATTTCATAAATTGCGTGCTCGTTGAATTCATACATGAATATTACATATATTACTTCATAATAGAACCTTAAATCATCCAAGACTAATGAATTTGAATGCAAGACTAACAATGGTGCATGTACATGATAGCTACATTGGTTGTTTGAAGAAACATCACTGTAACTTTGGCATGCACAATTGAAAAGGTTTATTTAGATAGAAAAATGTGATATGTGGGTGTCCAATCTTTATAGCGTTGAATCAATATTGTACCTTTGGCCACGATACGAAGTAGATATTGATTTATGTTCAAGCGATGCACGTCCAGGATCGCTAGATAGTGATACGTGAATGAATTGTGCAATCTCTCTCACACGCATACATATCTCATTTCCCCGTGGGCATCGGAATCACACACGCGCACTTTGTGTATTTCTCTCCCTCCGTCAAGGTTAGAATTCATCTTTGTACCCAGTCCTACAAGTCTCTCACACAGAAACACACACGCTTTCTCAATCAAACACGCCCACCCCTTTAATTCCGCCCACCCACAGCCACTAATGTCTCAAAGTATAATTATGTCTCTCACACATATGCCTAAGGTTAGCTCGAGTTCTGGAACCATATGAATACATACAATGGGATTCCAGCAGAGCACCTTTTGTTTTGATATTTCGCTCTCTCTCCCTCTCCCTCTCACACACACACACACGCGCGCGCGCGCGCGCGTAGACATTGTTTCTCGCTTCATTTTTCCGGCACTTGCATGCCCACTGTTTGTTTATCTCCGTGATGCTTTAAGTATGCCTCGCACACATGCTATCTACCTATCCCTTAATATAGATATGTGTCACACAAACTCCTTCTCCCTACTAGCAAGATGCCCATGCATTGCACGAAACATCAAGATGCCTTTGTATGAGTAGTTTATCTTGTGGGAGAAAAGGATGGACGAGGGAAGGCTTTATTTGCAAATGTGAAGAGGGGTGTGGGTATCTTTTTGCAAAATTGCTGTAGTTTCCTTCCTATCCGTCGGATATAAATCGGATGGCCTATATTGCAGGATGGCAAGCACACCATCATCACCAACTCTGTTTTTTATAAGAGTAGAGATATGTAAGTGTCACTGCCCCCCCACACCCACACACACACTTCCCGACACCGAAGGAGTAGGGTGACACCTCGATCTTGATACTAATCTATCGACTGGCTTCTCTCTCAAACACACACACACACACACTACCTGACACCGAAGGAGTAGGGTGGCACCTCGATCTTGATAGTAATATATCTACTGCTTCTCTCTCAGACACACACACATACACACACTCGCTAGTTGTGCCTCTGTGCCTACCGCGCACACTCTCAATACATCTTTCTCTCCCTCCACCTCCCCACCCCCACCCCAACAATGACAGCAGAAGGGTGACAACTCGATCTGATCTTAATCTTTCAATTGGTTTCTCTCTCAAACATTGTGTCTCTATGCCTCGCTTAGACACACTCGATACATCTTTCTCTCTGTAGCCCCCTTGATATTTAGACTTCTCGCGTGCGCACAACTGTAGTGACGATGGCGCTGAACCCAGTGTGCCTTGTTTTTACTGGCCTCATGTGATAGTTTTCACCCCATTTTTTGTTAATTAACAAGGCAACTTTTCTTTGTTACTACTAGTGAATCCGAAATCATTCGAGGCAGACATAGAATATATCACTTCAACCCAATTATTGCAGTAAGTATTTTAAAAGAAACTAGCTACATGCCCGTGCATCGCAAGGAACATCAAGATGCATTGTATGAGTAGTTTATCTTGTGAGAGAAAAGGATGAACAAGGGAAGGCCTGATTTGCAAACATGGAGAGGGGTGTGTGTGTATCTTTTTGCTAAATTGCCATAGTTTCCTTCCTATCCGTTAGATATAAATCCGACGGCCTATATTGCAGGATGGCACACACACCATCATCACCAACTCTGTTTTCTGCTCCCTCCGTTCCAAAATATTTTTCTTTTTAGAGATTTCAACAAGTGACTACATACTGAGCAAAATGAGTGAATCTACACTCTAAAATATGTCTACATACACATCCGTATGTGGTAGTCCATTTGAAAACTGAAGAAGACAAATATTTCGGAACAGAGGGAGTATAAGAGTAGACATGGAGATATATCTCCAGCATGGTCCACAACAAAAATGTGATGGACTGATTAGCGCCGAATGCTCGGAACAAGATGACCTGAGTTCGAATTCTATCTTTAACTTTAGATTTTTATATTATATATTACTTATTTAATATGTACTTCTTTCTCTACTGTATTGATAGTGGAACCCACAGCGTACTTAGGATACAAGATTAAGGATGGACTTGTTTCTTTTTAACTTTATGTACGAAGTTGTAGCCACCATGCAAGTCATGTGTACACAGTACATGCAATTAACTTTTTATGGAGGGAGAATCATACACGCAATTAACTCAAATGGATTGGATGTGACTATTATTTCCAACATAAGAGCATCTCCAACGACAGCCGGCAAATTTCCTCCCACTTCCTTCCGCGGAGGACGACATCGAACGCGAGCGGCATACATTTTCACAACTCTAACCAACCAGATGAAATTCGTGCAAACACGGACTGATTTCATATAAGCATGAAGGATTTCGTATAAAAAAGCTGGATCTTCATACAAACATGATGGATTTCATTACATTTACATGAACTGAGTGGTGGTAATCCGGCTCTATTGGTATAATTAATACTCCCTCCGTCCGAAAATACTTGTCCTAGAAATGGATGTATCTAGACTTATTTTAGTTACAGATACATCCAATTTATCCATTCTTAGAACAAATATTTGCCGCCAGCCGGAGAGGGAGTACCTAATCTAAATGGCCGCCTGTGGATCCCTTTGTCTTCCTCATGTCCGGCAGACACTTGCGGGGTCTATGAAGGTCCTCGAAAGAGACGAAGCAGCAAAGAAACCACCTGAATGCGCAGTCGTCGCCTCGGTGGTGGCCTTCATGGGACCCAATTGGCGGCGGCCTCCAGTGTTCTACTTCTCCTCGATGATGGCGGCGGACACGGAGAAGCTGGCCACCGACTCGTCGCTCGCCACGCACCCAGCTTCTGTCTTTGTCTGCATGGCGCTACCGCAGGCACGGGAGGTGCGGCCGCATGCACGAGAGGCGCGCCCACAGACACGGGAGGCGACTCCACCACAGACACTGGTGGCATGGTACGACACAGCAACAACGACGCCCGTACCGGTGTGCTCGCCGCTGTGACGGCGTGGAGCAACTCGCCACTCCTCATCGAGCTAAACTGGAGTAGCGCGTTGCTGAACCACGCGCCGGCTTGGGGCGGTAACTGGCTCTGTCGGGCCAAGAGAGGTTGGTGAAGCACCGAGCGACATCGCACGTATCCGGAGGGCTCGGTGAGCCACCCAGCCGGGTAGTATGCCAAAGAATGGCTCCTCGGAAGCCATCGGAAGAGTGGAGAAAATGGTGAAGGAGGAGAGGGGGGAGCAGCGGAGGGGTGCGATTCTTGTCTGCTATCTGTCTGGCCTCGTTTAAATAGAGGGCGGACGGTAGGAGCTTGGCCGGCGTTTGGCCTTGTTTAAACTGAGGGCGGATGGGAGGAGCTCGGCTGATGTTGCGTTTAATTCCGGCCCACTCATGAACGGCCGTGTGGTCGGAGTAGGTTTCTCGGTTTGCATGCGGGTTTAACGGAGGGGTTTAATGGAGGCGAGGAGGCGTGTTCCGCCGGGCATGCAGCGGGCGGTGCAGTACTATTTGATTTGACAGCGGGCGGCGCAGTTCCCGATACGGCTTTAATGCAGGCGAGGGAGAGGGTAGCGGTTCCCGAAATGTCGAACGACCAATGATGCATCCTCCTTCAATTAGCATTGTGAATGCATGAGGGAAGTAATGGGAGGAGGACCAGGAAAAGAGGCTGCATGATGTGAATGCAACGCAGTTTGCACTCATATAAAGGCGCCCCTCCATTCCAATGCATCTACCACATCGTACGCACCTAAGCATTTGCCTAAGCACCTACACTAAGCGCAAAAGTGCTCACTCCAGACCCATGGCGGTGATGCGCGCAAGCGGCCAGCGGCTGTGCCAGATGGTCCACGACGTCGGCCTGCGGCATGGCGCCGAGGATCGTCTCCAGACGGTGTTGGTAACCGACTGGTGGATGGCCGCCGTCGACGCCAACTACGACTCTCAGTTGGACTAGATGATCGTTGCCACCACCAACAAGTTCACCGTCCTCAAGAAGCTCGCGAACGACATTGCCGTACTCCTCTAGCCCGCGCGCCTAGGCTCCTCATTGCATGCCACCCTAGTCGTCCTCCATGGCCGGAACCTCTTTCAAGCATTGGTGGCCCTGCGACTGCCCGTCGATGCCACGAAGAATGTCCACCTGGAGCTCGTGCTCGCCACGAGGCGCCTCGCCCTGCAAGAATTCGTCGACCTACACATCCACGTGTACGAGCAAATCGTGTACATAGGTATATACAAGGCCAGTGAGGACGCTACGACGTTGGCGTTCATCAACTGGCTGGAAGCCTTGGATGCCTTTGCTGAGAAGCACCTTGACCTCGCCACAAAAGCCGCCGCTCCTTAGCCTCCGGTCGATGGCCCGACGCACTAAGTTGAGGATGAGGAGGTCATACATTGATGGATGCATCTTTATTATTGCCTCCTGTAACCACCATTGTGGTTGCATCATCATGGACTTAATTCTTATTGTGCTATTGCATCCTCGTTCCAGTCAATACCGACATGTGCGATCCCTTTGCTTAATTATATGCAACACTGTAACTAGTACTCCATCCGTCAATTTATAAGTTGTGCTTACATTTTCCATCAACTTTGTGCAACGCAGGGGCATCTTGCCAGAAACACTAGAACATGTCGGACCGCATGTGACCAAACCGACGATGCACCAACCTAGCTACTACGTACCCTGCTTATCTGGCGAAAATAGCCCGCCCTAGAATTTCCAATCGTTATTTCTATCTATCGATCATGCCAAGGAGCAGAACCAAATGTTACAATTTATACATGTTTCTCTACTCCTACTCCTATAAAAGACTCAGTTGATGATGTTGGTGTATCTGCCATCCGTCATTTCTGACCATTAGATCTGTATCTAACGGTTGTGAGGTAAGTTGTGGCATTTTTGCAGCAATAGCCCACTTCTCTGCTCAATTTGCAAAAAACCCCTTATTATCTTGAAATCAACCACATCCCTCCCTCACCTCATCAAAACAGCCTGAGAAATATATTTTGAGTGAAAAGTAATATATTTTTAGTGGTATATATGTATATCAAAACAAGAGTGATTTATTTCAAGTTTGTGAACAAGTACTACTATTCTACTACTTTGGATCGGTCGCAACGCATGGGCACATTGCTAGTAAAAGGAAAAGGCCTACCGCGTTCTCGTCGCACCCCCACATGCCCGGAAATCGGGAGTACTCCACGGCCCGTCCCGCACGCCACATAGCTAGGGAAGGCGTGTTGCCTAGGATTTTCACTTTCATGTAGGACCGCCGTTGAGCAAATCGGCTATTGGCAAACTGCACCCCGCCCGCTGCCGGGTTGGAAAACAGAAACGAGGGGAAGATCTAGCTGTAGCATGGAAGCCAGGAAATTTGGTGTCAGGTGGGGCTCATTGATACAGTAGGAGCGGGAAGATCTTGTTTTGGGTGATTTATCAAAATTCCGTACTACTACTCCTACTAGTACGAAGTTTGTAATACAACTAGTACTACCACTATACAACTAGGTACGTGCATGGCACATCATCGCAAGAACAAAAAGCGGGAAGATCTTGTTTTGGGTGATTTATCTTTTTTTCAGTCAGCGTAGTATGAATAATATGATGTGGGGGGCACTCATGAAGCTTATGTGGCTTGGTTGCATGGCTATGAAAGGTTGGAGAAAAATAATAGATAATGTGTTTAGAGTGCACTCCACTAAATAGATATACTTTGGATCCATTGCAACGCACGGGCCGGCACATTGGTAGTAGTAAGAAAAAATTCCGGGTTTGGCATCAGCTGGTACTGCAGGAGCACCACAAGGCCTGCCGCAGGAGTTACATTTACCTCTCGGGGCCCACAGGACCGAGCTTCAGTGGCTTAGTGCACCGGCCTATGAGTATATGTCATGTGGACCTTAAATGCGGCTGGCCCACATGTCATTCTCATGGTGGTGGCGTGGTTCGCGACTCACTCGTTTGAGATGAACCGACCGGTGGTGGCGTGGTCGTGGCGAGGGTGCCACAACTGGGCGTTGGGGCGTTACGAGGCATAGATGGCCACACTGGCGGGTACTACCTATAGTATATAAGTACTCCGGCTAAGAATTCATGCCCGGGATGAAATGTGTCACAGCCGCTGGATGAAAATTCGATGGTGCGGGAGTACGGATCGGAGTACAGGAGCGGAGCAGGCAAACCGCGTCCAATCGGGTGTGGTTGTGGTAGAAAGTTGATGGTTGCTGCAGTTCAACTAGCCCGCATGTCATGCACACAAAGGCAGAGGAGTGGTGGGGCCGAGAGGGATGAGGCGCACATCGAGGGATCTGATGCCGTGGGTTGGAGCGGCGTCGTGGGAGTCGCGTGTGGGTGTGGCAGTGGTAGAAACAAGAAATGTGATGGCCACCGTGGTTCCACTTCCATGGACAAGTTGTCCTGTCTACTGACACATGCATTGCATACCGCTCACTGCAAGGAGCAGTAGTAGAGAAAACTTGTTCCAAAGATACCATTTTTTCAATAAAATTCTCGAGATATCATTAGTTTTTACACATGGGATTACTCCTGCAAGGGTCAATCACAACAGGTGTTTTGTAAAAAAAATGCATCTTGATGTTCCCTGCAATGCACGGGCATCTTGCTAGTTATAGAAGAAGCCCACACGGGTATCTTGACGCAGGGTGTGCCACCGACCCAAACTCAATTGTTTTCAGACGCTTAGGTGCACCGAATGTTGTGCCATGCTACAAAATGTAAAAAAACAGGTCTGATACGTCCATTTTGCATCATGCTTTTATATTGATATATATTGCATTATGGGTTGTTATTACACATTATGTCACAATACTCATGCCTATTCTCTCTTTTTTACAAGGTTTACATGAAGAGGGAGAATGCCGGCAGCTGGAATTCTAGGCTGAAAAAGGAGCAAATATTAGAGACCTATTCTGCACATCTCCAAAAGTCCTAAAATTTCACGGTTGCACGTTTCAGAATATATATAAAATATTGGGCAAAAGAAGTACCAGAGGGGGCCGCCCACCATCCACGAGGGTGGGGGCGCGCCCTACCCCCTTGGTGCGGCCTCCTGCCTCGTGGGCCCCCTGGCATCCCTGTGATGCCCATCTTTGGCTATATGGAGTCTTTCGTCCTGGAAAAAATCATAAGCAAGCTCACGGGACGAAACTTCGCCGCCATGCGGAGCTGTTCTGCCAGGGAAACTTCCCTCTGGGAGGGAGAAATCATCACCATCGATCCTCTCATCGGGAGGGGGTCACTACTAGGAAAACCCTTACTAGTAGCGCGGGCACCAGCACTACTTCTACGGCGCTACGGCTATTTTGTAGCAGTAGCGCTTGTTTAAACCAGCGCTACTGCTACCTGTATCTAGTAGTAGCGTGGGCTTCAAAAAAACGCTACTGGTAAGCAGCGCTGCTACTACTCCAATACCCCACGCTACTGGTAGTATTTTCTTTTTTTATGTTGTTGTATTCGTATTTTTACAGGTTTTATACAGTTATAACATACACATACACTGGAACTATATGAAAAAGTAATGTCTCATCATCATCATCGAAGTGGTACAACATAGTCTCATCATATCAACATAGTCTCAACACAAATGATGTCGATCTCATCATCTCGAAATAGCGATACAAGTTAATGATCACATGTCTCTTACATTGTCACCATAGACACATGTTTCATCATCTACCTAAACTAAGACATAAATGTTAAGAGCGATCACGATGATCAAAAGCGGTATGATGTAGTAGTTTTTGCGGCGGCGCTGGTTCTGAATCCCTTGTTGTGCTATGAATCTCAAGTAACTAGCTTCGGCTTCCGCTCTGCTATCAAACCCTTTCTGGCTTCCACCGGAGAAGCCAGAGACTTGGGCCTGACACTCTGGCCACTCATCATACACAGCCGGAACATGCCTTACATACACTGCATACCACTTCCTCGCCATCGTTGATCTATATACCTGTCAGAGATGCACATATATATACCATGAAGCGAATTCAACAAAATAGTTATGAAATAGAAGCAACATATATAGTAAACATAGTTAACAAATTTCATCGTACCGAAAGTAATTAACTAGGGCGCGGCACCATACATCTAATAGTTTCGTCGTACTGAGAGATTCGAAGTTTTGTCGTACATAAAGTAAAAAGTAACTAAACAGACACATTGTTTTTAAGCAGTGCACTCTTCCCATCTGTCCATATCCGGAAGGGTGTCACCAAGCTTAGTGAAAGGCCTCATGTCCTGGCGCTGTAGAGCAATACGGGTTCGGACGTTAGCTCGCGATATTGGGCCGCCGTAGAACATCCCATTCTCTTCGAGGACATCTTTGATGATGATGGACGCAATTTCCTGTTGGATCCGGTAGAAATCATTTCGAAGTCGATTATCCAGCACGGCTCCAAAGGCTTCGGCCCATCTCTGGATATGTGTATCGGATGAAGATTTCATGCAAAGTGATTGCACATCCCTTCTGTACTCCATCATTAGATGGATGATGTAGAATCCATCATTCTCACTTCTTGCCGGTTGCTGGATGCAACAGAAGTCAGTCTTGTGGCTGAAACAAAGCCCGGCCTTATTTTTTTTTTGCATTGGATGTAGCCACCCCGCATCCTGAAGCCCAGCATAGCTCTGTCCAGAACATACTTTATGTGTGTGTAATCTTTCTTCTATATGTTCTTCGACGGGTCCAAATATATAGCATGGGAGTAACGCGGGTAAAGAACAATGAGAACGGCACGACACCCCCCGCTACGCAAAATACACGATCATGTTTAGCCTCCATGCATGCAAAGTAACTATTGAAATGCATGAAAGGATGTATGTGTTATAGTGCTATCCGCGGATGTCTTACCTGGGATGATAAGGTAGGAGAATCGTTTCTTTGTCCTTATTGCTGACCAAGAATTCTTCGATGTACTGATTCGCATATTGAAGGTTGGCGTCGTTGATTGACAAGAAGTCCTCATGCATGTAGTATGGGTCCGCGACCGCAAGACCGGTGACTTGCTCTCTCCTGACGATGTAGTTCATGTGCAGCGCATACAGGCGGACGAAGGTAAAATCGAGTGTCCTCATTTGAAACATCTAGAAGATGTAATCAAACCTCAGGAAGAAGTGGTCCGCGGGGCATGTGTGGACATACATCTTGCAACTGCTCGGCACATGAACCGTATAAAGTGGGTATCCTAGATCATCTGAGGCGAGGAGGCTTCTCTCTGTCGAAAGCACATAGTCATGGAGTCTCCTGAGATCCCCTTCTATGGCAGCTAGTGCATTCAACGGTACCATTGGCTGTCCCGCGACATGGATTAATGGCGCATGTTTCATCGGTACATGGTCAACCTTGGTCGAAGGCGGCTGGCTGCTAGAACCAACATTGCCAGCTTTATTGGATTTTCTCGCCGCCGGTCTCTTCCTCTGCTTCTTCTTGGGCTCAAGTGCTGGTGGGTCTGTTAGACCCTCCTTGAGCACCACCCCTAGTGTTGTCGGGCTCAGCTTTGGATGACTCTGGCTAATCAGTTGAGCTTGGGTGGATCCGGCATCTGGAGGCGTGTCCAGCGAGGATTGCATGAACAAAGACTTCTTGCACTCCCGAGGACGTTTCGGCTCTGGTACAGGCATCTCATATTCATATGGTTGACTCATTGTTACATCGTTGTCAAAGGCAGTATTGAAATACTGGTTAGGGTCATCGTCGGCCTCCTCCATGTCATGATCCCTATCCTCTTCCATGGGGCAGATGGCATCATCTGCCGGCGGAACAGTTGGCCCTCCTTCCTCATGTCTCTCGATTTCAGGAAGCAGCACAGACGATGGTTGTACTTGTGTAGGTGGTGTTGTGGTCATACCTTCCTAAGGTCCCGTCGGTGTGCTCCCGGCCACCTCGACACGAAGAAGATTTTTCAGCCACAGGATCGGCCAATTTTTGCATTGCCCAAGCTGCGTGGGGGACCCTTGTATCAGACGAGGGAGACCCTTGTTGCCCGCTTTCACACTTGCCACGGAGACCCTTAAGGCATTATCAGGCATCTGTCGGGGGTGAAACAATTGATCCTTAGGCTTCACTATAGTACCCTTCCCCACATCCACCAACCTGCCCTTCATGTTGTAAAGGAGGGTGCACGGAGTGGAGTCAGCCTACAAAGACATATACGTGCGGCGTCAGAGATCCAAAAAGAATAGCAACTGAAGAATAATTAATTAGTTGAGTTGATGAAGGTGCGAAGACGCGTATTTACCGTGAGGGCATCGAGCTCAGCCAATGTCGACGGCCCGACATTCAAGCCAGAGACGGAGCTAGGGCTACTGTGAGAGCTGGGCGGAGGAGCAGGTGCCGCTGGAGGAGGTGCGCCGGTGCGATGTTCATTGAGTTGCTCCCGCTGAAGCTAGGTATGGGAAAATCACTTGGTGGCGCGTTTGGATTTTGTTGCGCCCATGTGACCACTGTTGGAATCAAGCTTGTAAAGGCAGCCACCATATCATCTCTATAGGCACCCATGTGACCACTGTTAGAAGCAGCTTCTTCAAATGTTCATTCTTCCGTATTTTTGTGTCGTTGATGTTAGCGGTATCCCATAGGATGCATCCTAGTTGGTTACTGTAACACGCTGCCACTTCTCGTGGCTCTATTGGCTCGAACTCACCAGGGTGCACCGCTGTGACCACCATTCTTCCGGTGCCGAGCTCATTTGGGCGTCGTGTCCTCTTTTCCTTCTGTCCCTCACTGGCTTGGGAGGTCCCACCTTCCGTGCTGCAGTTAGGAACATCATCAGTGCCAGTCTCAGTGCCGGTGTCGTTGGTGGCATCAGTGTCGGCGCTGGCGCCACCACCGTCATCATGCGTCATGACAAGGCGGTCTGGACACCCAACTTGTTGTGCCTCCTGATCCGCCAGAAAGTCGAGGTAGGCGTGTGCTTGACCTAATTGGGACTGAGAACCTCCGGCCTCATCGGTGTCGGTCATGTTTCCTAGGGTTCAATGTCGTAGTGGTTTAATTATCGAGCTTTATATAATAAAGTGAATAATGAAAAAAGTGACCTTTGTTTTGCCGGAAATGTCGTTTCATTGCCGTCGCGGCAAATATCAAGCACTCGATATGTCCAACTTTCTAGCACGAGTCATGCCGAAATTCACAGAAAATTTCGGCATGACCTTTGCTAGAAAGTGCACATATAGAGGGCCTAAAATTTTCTGGAATGGAAATGAATCAAAATTCCCGGCAAAACATAGGTCACTCGCAATCCGGAAATGAACCAACAACCAAAATCCAGTAGAACTATAGCACCACAACAATATAGGATGCTCACTATAGCAGCACAACAACCACATGCACATGTACTCTCCTCTAGCATCTGCATGGATAGAGATCTATATAGTGTGGGTTTTGGGATGCTCACTATCTGCCTGTCGAGGATGAGGGTGTGGTGTCGATGATCTTCGAGCGGCGTCGTCGAGCGGCACGTCGGTGATCTACCTGTGCATCAAGCATTCACAAGATAAATTATTGTACACACACAAGATAAATTATTGTAGACACACAAGATCAATTGTGGACCTACAATCTGCCTAATAAAATGTTCATTTTCATTTTATTTACTCTATAAACAAACTAAACACTCATTTTCATTTACTCTAGCAACAAAATCCAAAACAAGCATATTAACAACATTCTAACAATATGCATTTTAACAGCAAGCATTTGAACAACATGCATTTTAACAGCAAGCATTTGAACACTCTAACAATAGGCATTTTAACAACAATTGAACACTCTAACAACACACATTTGAACACTCTAACAACAGACATTTAACACTCTAACAACATGCATTTTAACAGCATTCAACATTTGGACAACAAGCATTTGATCAAAACAAGCATATGAAAAGGGAGGGAAGAGGGGGTGGCACACCTCGGTCGGGGTTGGGATCAGGGTCGGGGGTTGCCGGGGTAGAGGGGCCGGGTGCACCTAGGTTGGGGTCGCCGGGGCAGAGGGGCCGGGGTCCTTCTCCTCCTCCTCGATCTGCAGAGAGACCAAATTTGGTCAGAAAGAGAGAGAGAGAGAGAGAGAGAGAGAGAGCAGGGGCGGCATGGGGGGAGGGGTCGGGCCAGGGGTGCACCTGGGGCAGGGGGCAGCACGGGGGAAGGGAGCGTCGGGGTGGCCAGTGGCCTGCGTCGAGGATGGGTGCGGCGCGCGTCGATGGCGCAGTGGGCAGGTGCAGGAGTGGGCGGTGGCGTGGGCGGGTGCGGGCGTCAGCGGCGTGGGCGGGTGCGGGCGTCGGCGTTGGCGAGAGAAAGTGGATTCAAGCGAGAGTGAGAGAGAGGAAAGAGATAGGATCTAGCGAACGGTGCTGTAGGCAACTTAGCTATAGCGCGTGTTGGAAAAACGCGCTATAGCTAAGTTAGCTATAGCGCTGCCCAAGCCAAAACGCGCTACTACTATTTATTTTTTTTATTTTTTTATTTTTCTTAGCTATAGTGCTGTCCAGGCAAAAACGCGCTACTGCTAATTTTTTTTCTTTTTATTTTTCTTTTTATTTTTCATATTCCACAAACTTTCTTCCTTTTTATTTTATTTATATTTCTCTTTTTATATTTATTAATCTTTTTCTTTTTCTTTTTCTTTTTCATATTCCACAAACTTCCTTCCTTTTTCTTTTGTATTTTTCTTTCATTTCAGTTTCCACAACTTATTAGTTCTTTTTTCTTTTTTTTCATTTCATTTTGCAAAACTTCCTTTCTTTTTCTTTTTCTTTCATTTGCACTTTTCTTTTTCTTATCTTTCTTTTGCAGTTTCCTTCCTTTAATTTGGTCTATCGTTAGAGCAATACCACTGTTACCCTCCGGATAATAATTAGTATAATATATATTAGATGATTTAACCGCTAACACCGGTATACAAAAAAGACACACACAAACTTTGGGCATTAGTTTGTCAGCTTGGGCGACGATGACGCTTTAGACTGATCTTCTTCCCTCTTTTGTTCATTGTCGAATAATTGAGCCCATGGTCATGAATTTTCCTTCTCCAGGGATTACGATCTTTCGTAGGTAATGTAGTCTTCATTCTTCTTTTGACATATGTTTCGTCGTCATCATCATCATCTTCCCTCATCGGATCACCGTACTGGTCATAGTCTTCCTCGTTGGCGTCTACATCCATTCCGGCGATGCTCCTTTTGCTTCTCCTCATGACAACACAACTGGGATTGATCGGATCAGTTATGAAGAAACATTGTGTCACATGTTTAGCATGCACCCATGGCTCATTTTTGGTGATGGCGTTGACGGTACCGCTATCATCGGAGTCGGGTATACACATGGTAGTGAAATGTCGGTTTTCTCTGTGTACATTTTTAGCCCATCTGACATGAAACATCGTCACGCTATGCAATCCAGAGTAGTTAAGCTCCCATATCTCTTCGACCCTTCCATAATATCTTTCAGTTACATTCCCGGTCATGGCTTCCATCGTTACCCCTGAGTTTTGGTCATCACTGTTTATATCTTTCTCCTCCGTGTTGAACGTGTATCCGTTGATATCATATGCTTGATAAGTCGCGAGGTTGGTCGAGGGGCCATGTGCTAAGGCGTATATGAGTGTTCCGTTCGGACAACCCTCTTCCGGGGGATTAGCCAGAACTCGCTCTTTGAACCAACGCATGAAAGTGGAGTTGTGCTCTCTAATAACTTCAGCCTCCGTCCTGTGCGCCCCACGGTCACGGTATTTCTTTGCGATGGTCTCTTTGTACAGTGTCATGAAATCTTCTAGCACATCTAGGTGTTGTAGCACTACTAAGTTTGCCCTGTCAATGTCGTTTTGTCGGCCCGAGCGTAACACATTCAAATCCCTATGACCGTTGGTGTGACCTTCGCCTTCGAGCCTTCCACAGTGCTTGTTCATGGGCAAACCAACAACACGGTCTTTGGTCAGATAACTCTCACAGAAAGAGATGCACTCTTTGGTTAGATATCCCTCAGATATTCTTCCATCTGGACGGGACATGTTACGAACGAATCCTTTGATGACCCCATTCATCCTCTCGAACGGCATCATGCTATGCAGGAATGTCGGCCCTAGGTCGATGATGTCGTCCACGATGTGGACACATAGATGCACCATGACATCAAAGAATGCGGGCAGGAAGTACATCTCTAGCTCATTCAGTATGACAACAATCTCTTCCTGTAGCCTATGGAGTTGCTTCACACTGATCGACTTTCGAGAGATAGCATCAAAAAAGTGGCATAGGTCAGTAAGCATCTCACGCATATGTGTGTCCATAATTCCTCTAAGTGCAACCAGGAGTAACTGCATCATCATCACATGACAGTCGTGAGACTTCATCCCACTGAACCTTTTTTTCTTAGTGTCCAGATATCTGCTTATCTTCCCACAGTATCCGGAACTAACTTTGATTCCGGCAAGGCACTTGAACAATTGATCGACCTCCTTCGGATCTGAGGTGAAGCAAGAGGGGTGGCAATATTGTTCTTCCTTCTTGTTTACTTTTTTGCCCCTATCTTCCGTCTCCGTCTCCGTCTCGGTCTCCTCTAGCGACGTTTTACTGGGCATTTGGAGATCTTTCCTGATTTTCAAAAATTCCAAGTCTTTTCTTGCCTTCGGCCCATCCTTGGTCCTCTTCGGCATGTTCATCAATGTTCCAAGAAAACTCTCAAGGATATTCTTTGTGATATGCATTTGATCAAGGCTATTAGGCGTGTCGAGTATGGGCCAGTATTCCAAGTCCCAGAAAACAGATCTCGTCTTCCATACCTTTAGCAGGGGCTCCGGCGCCTTTTTCTTCGTATTTCCCGGCGAGGGGCACTCTTTCGAGTTCTTCAATAACTCATATATTTCTGCACCGCTACGCTTACGTGGAGGACCTCGATGCTCAGCCTTACCATTGAATAGATCTCCACACTTTCTCCATGTGTCATCCTTCTCGAGCCATCTTCGATACCCCATGTACACGATTTTCGAAGACCCTCCATCTTTCGATAGCTGCAGAGAAGTTGTATCATCCATGCACCTCGTGCATCCGCAATATCTGTGGCACACCTGGCCGGAGAGATAGCCGTAACCGAGATAGTCCTGCACTATCATGATCAGCGCGGCTCTCATGTAGAAATACTCTCCTTTGCTTGCATCCCATGTCTTGGTCGGCGTTGTCCATAAGGTCTGTAACTCCTCTTTCAGTAACCCGAGATACGGATTTATATCATTTCCCGGTTGTCTCGGCCCTTGAATAAGCATAGCCATGTGTATGTATTTTTCCTTCATGCACAACCTGGGGCGAGGTTGTACATCCATACAAACATGGGCCATGTGCTTTGATTGGTGTTCTGGTTGCCAAATGGATTCATGCCATCACTACTAGCGCCAAGCACGATGTTCCTTGGATCATTTGCGAAAAAATCAAATTCAGCATTTAATGCTCTCCACTGGCTAGCATCTACGAGGTGTCTCAGCTTCGGCTCATCTCCGTCATCTGGCTTCACCCTCTCTGCGTGCCAGCGCATAAGCTTTGCTTCCTTAGGATCTACGAATTACCGCTCTAGACGCGGAGTGATCGGAAAGTACCATACAACTTTCTATGGAGATTTCTTTCCGGCCTTTTTATATCGTGAAGCATTGTACTTTGGACAGATGGTTTTTTCAGCGTGCTCGTTCCGATATATGATGCAATCATTGATGCATGCGTGATATCTAATATGTGGCAGATCAAGAGGGCACACGATTTTCTTTGCCTCCTCGACACTAGTAGGACATAGGCTTCCCGCGGGAAGAACCTTCTTTAGGTACTTCAGAAGCTCATCCAGGCTTGTATCTGTCCATTTGTTTTTTGCCTTCATCTTTAGAAGTTCTAGTGTGAAACTCAAGCGGGTCACCTCGGTATTATTGCAAACATCATACAAAGGAGTCATCGAGTCTACCTCCAGTTGCGCCAGTTTGGCCTCCTCGCTAGAAGCAGCTCTGTCGCTACTAGTCTTCTTGCGAAGCAGGTCTCGAACATGCGGGTCCCGCATGGCTGAACTTAGTAGCAACGAAGACGGTGGCGTGTCCGCGTCTTCTCCGCCTTGAACTGGCTCCTCGCCATCGACATTTCCGAGGCAATCTTCCTCTTCGGGCACATAATCGGTCATCTCTTCGTCTAGTGGCCCCATGTCGTTATTTCCTGCCCCGCCGACGTCCTCCTCCTCCTCCTCATCATCATCATCACTTATCCACCGAGTATGGCCATGCATGAAACCATGCATGAGCAGGTGCGCCTTGAATTTACCACCCTCAAAGGGGGCGAGCCTGACTCTTCCTTTGCATTTTCGACACGGACATAAAACATCCTTCAGTCTTTTTTCATACATGTCATCCATAGCGGATTGCCAGTATCTTTGCACCTTCCTTCCATTGACCTTCATGATCACCTGCGCGCGAAGCAAATATTTTAAACACGTATATATGCATGCATGGATCAAATTCATACAAAAATTCGGCATGACCTTCCCTAAATATAGGACATATTGAGTTTGCATGCCCGAAATTCACCGAAATGGAATTGAATCGACATTTCGGCATAACATAGGCAACTCATGTCACCCACATTATTTCATCAAATACACAATGTAGGAAACTCAAATTATGGCACACACAAATCGGTATATATATTCTCATATCGCCCATATATATATATAGTTGCGGTCCTATCCACACAAACACCTTTTTTTGCTCACCTATGTGTTGAGAGGGATATCAAGCACCTTTCTTCTTAATTACCTAGTAGCTCTAGATATATAGCTGTAACTAGCTAGCTAGCTAGCTAGGGAGAGAGAGAGAGAGCTAGCTAGGGAGATAGTGGGAGAGGAGAGGGAAGGCATTAATGGAAGGGGGTGGAGGGCAAAGAAGAGGGGGGGGAGGGCATTAATGGAGGGGGTGGTGGTGGAGGGCACAAAGAAGAGGGTGGTGGTGGTGGAGGGCAAAAAGAGGGCTCTAATGGAGGGGGTGGTAGAGGGCAAAGAAGAGGGGCAGGGAGGGCTCTAATGGAGGGGTGGTGGAGGGGGAGCATTGAATGGAACAAGCAAGGTGCAAGGAAAGGGGGAGAGAGGAAGGGGGAGAGGAAGAAGAAAGGGGAGGAAGGAGGGGAAAGGTGGTAGGTGGGTGGCGACCATAGCAGTAGCGCGGGGTGCCAAAGCACGCTACTGCTATGAGTGCCAGTCAAAATATCTTCTGGTATGTAAAACTAGCTATAGCGCTTGTACAAAAACAATGCTACTGGTATAAGTTTACCCATAGAAGAAATAGCAGTAGCGCTTCTAGGTGCACGGGCGCTACAGCTACTTTCTTAACAGTAGCGCTTGTTAGACAACAAACCCTGCTAATATTTTTTGGTTGGGTGGTGTGCTATGGCAAACTTACCAGTAGCATGGCCTCCAAAAACCAACGCTGCTACTATGTTGTACTAGTAGCGCGCTTTGTAACAGACGCTACTGGTAACTATCAGTAGCGTGGGGTCCATAATACACGCTACTTGTAAACTTGTATGTATAAGCCTTTTCCTAGTAGTGGGTCAATCTCCATCAACATCTTCACCATCACCATCTCATCTCAAACCCTAGTTCATCTCTTGTATCCAATCTTTGTCCCAAAGCCTCAGATTGGTACCTGTGGGTTGCTAGTAGTGTTGATTACTCCTTGTAGTTGATGCTAGTTGGTTTATTTGGTGGAAGATCAATATGTTCATATCCTTTATGCATATTAATACCCCTCTGATTATGAACATGAATATGATTTTTGAGTAGTTACGTTTGTTCCTGGGGACATGGGAGAAGTCTTTCTATAAGTAGTCATGTGAATTTGGTATTCGTTCGATATTTTGATGAGATGTATGTTGTCTTTACTCTAGTGGTGTCATGTGAACGATGACTACATGACACTTCACCATTGTTTGGGCCTAAAGGAAGGCATTGGGAAGCAATAAGTAGATGATGGGTTGCTAGAGTGACAGAATCTTAAACCCTAGTTTATGAGTTGCTTCGTAAGGGGCTGATTTGGATCCATATGTTTCATGCTATGGTTAGGTTTACCTTACTAATTCTTTTGTAGTTGCAGATGCTTGCAATAGGGGTTAATCATAAGTGGGATGCCTATCCAAGGAAGGGCAGTACCCAAGCACCGGTCCATGCACATATCAAATTATCAAAGTACCGAACGCGAATCATATGAACATGATGAAAACTAGCTTGACGATAATTCCCATGTGTCCTGGGGAGCGCTTTCCTTTATGTAAGAGTTTGTCCATTCTTGTCCTTTTCTACAAAAAGGATTGGGACATCTTGCTGCACCTTATTTACTTTTATTACTTGTTACCCGTTAAAATTATCTTATCACAAAACTATCTGTTACCGATAATTTCAGTGCTTGCAGAGAATACCTTACTGAAAACTGCTTATCATTTCCTTCTCCTCCACGTTGGGTTCGACACTCTTACTTATCAAAAGGACTATGATAGATCCCCTATACTTGTGGGTCATCAAGACTCTTTTTTGGCGCCGTTGCCAGGGAGTGAAGCGCCTTTGCTAGGTGGAATTTGGTAAGGAAAAATTTATATAGTGTGCTGAAATTTACCGTCACTTGTTACTATGGAACATAATCCTTTGAGGGGTTTGTTCAGGGTACCTTCGCCCCGACCAGTAGAATAAAGAGTTGCTCCTCAACCTACTGAACCTACTGAAAATGTTTACTTTGAAATTCCTTTGGGTATGATAGAGAAACTGCTAGCTAATCCTTTTACACGAGATGGAACACTGCATCCCGATTTGCACCTAATCTATGTGGATGAAGTTTGTGGATTATTTAAGCTTGCAGGTATGCCCGAGGATGTTATCAAGAAGAAGGTCTTCCCTTTATATTTGAAGGGAAAGGCACTGACATGGTTTAGTCTATGTGACGATATGGGATCATGGAACTACAACCGATTGAAATTGGAATTTCATCAGAAGTTTTATCCTATGCATCTTGTTCATCGTGATCGTAATTATATATATAATTTTTAGCCTAGCGAAGGTGAAAGCATCGCTCAAGCTTGGCGGACGCTTCATTCAATGTTATATTCATTCCCCAATCATGAGCTCTCAAGAGAAATTATTATTCGAAATTTTTATGCTCGGCTTTCTCTCGATAATCGCTCCATGCTCAATACTTCTTGTACTGGCTCTTTTATGATGAAGACTATTGAATTCAAATGGGATTTATTGGAAAGAATTAAACGCAACTCTGAATATTGGGATCTCTACGAAGGTAAGGAGTCAGGTATAACACCTAAGTTTGATTGTGTTAAATCTTTTATGGATACCGATGCTTTCCGTGAATTTAGCACTAAATATGGACTTGACTCTGAGATAGTAGCTTCTTTTTGTGAATCCTTTGCTACTCATGTTGATCTCCCCAAGGAGAAGTGGTTTAAACATAATCCTCCCATCGAAGTAAAAGTAGTTGCACCTATTAAAGTTGAAGAAAAGACTATCACTTATAATAATTATGTTGTTCCTACTGCTTATATTGAGAAACCACCTTTCCCAATTAGAATAAAGGATCATGCTAAAGCTTCAACTGTGGTTCGTAAGAGTAATACTAGAGCACCTACTCCCTCTGAGCAAATTAAAGTTGAACCTAGTGTTTCTATGGTTAAAGATCTCTTGGCCGATAATATTGATGGGCATGTTATTTACTTCTGTGATGAAGCTGCTAGAGTTGCTAGACCCGATACTAAAAATAAACATAGACCTGTTGTAGGCATGCCTGTTATTTCTGTTAAAATAGGAGATCATTGCTATCATGGCTTATGTGGTATGGGTGCTAGTGCAATACCTCATTCCTTATATAAAGAAATTATGCATGATATTGCACCTGCTGAGATAGAGGAAATTGATGTTAGAATTAATCTTGCCAATAGAGACACCATTTCACCAGTTGGGATTGTTAGAGATGTTGAAGTCTTGTGTGGGAAAGTTAAATATCCGGCTGATTTTCTTGTTCTTGGTTCCCCACAAGATAAATTTTGTCCCATTATATTCGGTAGACCCTTCCTGAATACTGTTAATGCTAGGATCGATTGCAAAAAGGATGTTGTTACTATTTGTTTAGGAGATATGTCTCATGAGTTTAATTTTGCTAAACTTCATAGACAGCCCCATGATAAAGAATTTCCTAGTAAAGATGAAATTATTGGTCTTGCTTCTATTGCCGTGCCTCCTAATGATCCATTAGAACAATATTTGCTTGACCATGAAAATGATATGTTTATGAATGAAAGAAGGGAAATAGATGAAGTATTCTTTAAACAGTGACCTATTTTGAAACACAACTTGCCTGTTGAAATTCTAGGGGATCCTCCTCCACCCAAGGGTGACCCCGTATTTGAGCTTAAACCTTTACCTGATACTCTTAAATATGCTTATCTTGATGAGAAAGAGATATATCCTATTATTATTAGTGCTAACCTTTCAGGGCATGAAGAAAAGAAATTATTGAAAACTCTGAAGAAGCACCATGCTGCTAATGGATATACTCTTGATGATCTTAAGGGCATTAGTCCCACTCTATGCCAGCACAAAATAAAATTGGAGAAAGACGTGAAACCGGTTGTTGATCACCAACGACAGTTAAATCCTAAGATGAAAGAAGTGGTAAGAAAAGAAATACTAAAACTTCTGGAGGCGGGTATAATTTATCTCATCGCTAATAGTCAGTGGGTAAGTCTTGTCCTTTGTTTCCCTAAGAAGGGAGGTATTACTGTGGTTCCTAATGATAAAGATGAACTGATCCCACAAAGAATTGTTACAAGTTATAGAATGGTAGTTGATTTCTGTAAATTAAATAAATCTACTAAAAAGGATCGTTACCCTTTACCTTTTGTTGACCAAATGCTAGAAAGATTATCCAAACATACACATTTTTTCTTTCTAGATGGTTATTCTGGTTTTTCTCAAATACCTGTGTCAAAAGAGGATCAAGAAAATACAACTTTTACTTGCCCTTTCGGTACCTTTGCTTATAGACGTATGCCTTTTGATTTATGTAATGCACCTGCTACCTATCAAAGATGTATGACTGCTATATTCTCTGACTTTTGTGACAAGATTGTTGAGGTATTCATGGATGATTTTTCTGTATATGGAACTTCTTTTGATGATTGCTTAAGCAACCTTGATCGAGTTTTGCAGAGATGTGAAGAAACTAATCTTGTCTTGAATTGGGAGAAGTGCCACTTTATGGTTAATGAAGGTATTGTCTTGGGGCATAAAATTTCTAAAAGAGGTATTGAAGTTGATAAAGCTAAAGTTGATGCTATTGAAAAGATGTTGTGTCCTAAGGACATTAAAGGTATAAGAAGTTTCCTTGGTCATGCCGGTTTTTATAGGAGGTTGATTAAGGACTTCTCTAAAATTTGTAGGCCTCTGACTAATCTCTTACAAAAAGATGATCCTTTTGTCTTTGATGATGATTGTGTAGAAGCATTTGAACTACTTAAGAAAGCTTTGATTTCTGCACCTATTGTTCAGCCTCCTGATTGGAATTTCCATTTGAAATTATGTGTGATGCTAGTGATTATGCTGTAGGGGCTGTTTTAGGACAAAAGGGTTGATAAGAAATTAAATGTTATCCAATATGCTAATAAGACTCTGGACAGCACCCAGAGAAATTATGCTACTACTGAAAAATAATTTTTAGCGGTTGTCTTTGCTTGTGATAAGTTCAGACCTAATATTGTTGATTCTAATGTAACTGTTCACACTGATCATGCTGCTATTAAATATCTTATGGAAAAGAAAGATGCTAAACCTAGACTTATTAGATGGGTTCTCTTGCTTCAAGAATTTGATTTGCATATTATTGATAGAAAGGGAGCTGAGAACCCCTTTGCGGACAACTTATCTAGGCTAGAGAATGTTTTTGATGACCCACTACCTATTGATGATAGCTTTCCTGATGAACAATTAGCTGTCATAAATGTTTCTCATACTGCTCCATGGTATGCTGATTATGCTAGTTATATTGTTGCTAAATTTATACCACCTAGTTTCACATACCAGCAAAATAAAAAGTTCGTCTATGATTTAAGACATTACTTTTGGGACGACCCACACCTTTATAAAGAAGGAGTAGGTGGTGTTATTAGACGTTGTGTACCTGAGCATGAACAGGAACATATCCTACGCAAGTGTCACTCTGAGGCTTATGGAGGACACCATCCTGGAGATAGAACTACACATAAGGTATTGCAATCCTGTTTTTATTGGCCTACTCTCTTCAAAGATGCCCGTAAGTTTGTCTTGTCTTGTGATGAATGTCGAAGAATTGGTAATATTAGTATACATCAAGAAATGCCTATGAATTATTCACTTGTTATTGAACCATTTGATGTTTGGGGCTTTGATTATATGGGACCGTTTCCTTCCTCTAATGGGTATACACATATTTTAGTTGTTGTTGATTACGTTACTAGGTGGGTAGAAGATATTCCAACTAGTAGTGCTGATCATAACACCTCTATTAAAATGCTTAAAGAAGTTATTTTTCCGAGGTTTATAGTCCCTAGATATTTAATG
The DNA here is from genome assembly GCF_003073215.2 of Triticum urartu. NCBI lineage: Eukaryota > Viridiplantae > Streptophyta > Magnoliopsida > Poales > Poaceae > Triticum > Triticum urartu. Next base: position 334,048,933 of record NC_053024.1, read on the forward strand.
ACTGATGGTGGTTCACATTTGATTCATGGTGCTTTCCGTAAAATGCTTGCTAAGTATGATGTTAATCATAGAATTGCATCTCCATATCATCCACAGTCTAGTGGTCAAGTAGAATTGAGTAATAGAGAGCTTAAATTAATTTTGCAAAAGACTGTTAATAGATCTAGAAAGAATTGGTCCAAGAAACTTGATGATGCATTATGAGCTTATAGAACTGCATATAAAAATCCTATGGGTATGTCTCCGTATAAGATGGTTTATGGAAAAACATGTCACTTACCTCTCGAACTGGAACATAAGGCATATTGGGCCATTAAAGAGCTCAATTATGATTTCAAACTTGTCGATTAGAAGAGGCTTTTTGACATTAGCTCACTTGATGAATGGAGAACCCAGGCTTATGAGAATGCCAAACTGTTAAAAGAAAAAGTTAAAAGATGGCATGACAAAAGGATATGAAAACACAAGTTTAATGTGGGTGATTATGTATTGTTATACAACTCTCGTTTAAGATTTTTTGCAAGGAAAACTCCTCTTTAAATGGGAAGGTCCTTACGTCATCGAGGAGGTCTATTGTTTCGGTGCTATAAAAATCAAGAACTTCGAAGGCACAAATCCGAGGGTGGTGAATGGTCAAAGAATCAAACATTATGGCCCTGTTTGGTTCGGCTGTGGATTTCTAAAAGCAGCTGTGAAAAATCTGCTGTGGAAAAATAGCTGTGGAAAATTTGATGTGAAAAAGATGTTGGTCATTTGGCAAACCAACTGATACAGCTTTTTCAGATTTTGGCCCGCAGCGGAATCAGATTTTGGAAAGCACGTCCTGGCCTGCTTCCGCTTTTGATTCAGATTTTGGCAGCGGATTTCTGAAATCGGATTCTGCTGGGTTCTCTCTTTGGTTCAGATTCTGCTGCGCGGCAGTGAAATCCGTCGATAAAAGCTGAACCAAACATGGCCTATATCTCAGGTAATCCCATAAATGTTGAAACTAATGTTATTGAAACCGTAACCCCGGATGAATACATAAAAGGACACTTTCTAGAACGTTTTAGATTCCGAAAGGATTAGGTATGAGGTACGGTAAGTAAACCGACTCCAAAATAGTTATAATAGCAATTTTTCTACGTTTTGGAATATTTAAGAAAATAGGAAAATAAGAAGCAGTCCGGGAAGGACACGAGGCTTCCACGAGGGTGGAGGGCGCGTCCAACCCCCTTGGGCGCGCCCCCTGCCTCGTGGGCACCTCGTGTGCTCTTCGGACTCCGTTTTCTTGCACGATACTTCTTTTGGTCGGTAAAAATTTATTATATAATCTCCCTAAGGTTTTGACCATCATACCACGCAAACATCCTCTGTTTTTGTTTCGAGTTGTTTCTGCAGCAAATTTAGAGCAAGATGTCTTCTCAAGAGTCGGGCGGGGAGAGTCAGGTGTCTCATCTGATACCGGGGCTAAGAGCAAACAGCGATGCTGACCACTTTGGTCCATAAACTAAGGAAGAGATGGAGCCGACTTGAAAAGGATAGATGCCATGGAGGAGGATCAAGAAGTTACTTCTCGTTTCCGAGCCAGACTCACGATGGGGGAACTACAGAGCTCGGCTATTCCAAACTCGGTCATCCCTTCCAATGTTAGATTTCTTTCTTATGAAAATATGAAAAAGAGTGTTACTTGTTCTCCCGCAGCTATGCAACATCCTTGGGTGAAAGGAGCTTTAGCTGTCATGGGCAAGCTCCATAAGGAAATAATGGAGCTCAAGCAGCAAGTCAACAAGCTTGAGGAAGAGAATCGTATCCTGAGGGGCGTCATCGCCAAGAATATCACATCACCACCCCCGAAGAAAGAGACATAAACACATGGGTATGGGCACTCCCCTTGGCAACTGCCAAGCTTGGGGGACTGCCCCGGTATCGTATCACCATCACACTTTTATCTTTACCATTTTTCTTAGTTCGATCCTTTTGGTAATATCTTGATCTAGTAGAATAAAGTTTTAGTATGATCTAGTTTTGAATTGTTGCTTTATGATCCTTCTATGTAATCGAGTCCGTGAGATATATACAATAAAGATTAGTGTTGAGTCAAGGGCTTGATTATCTTGCTATGATCTTGAGGGAATAAAAATAAAAGAGAAAGAATAAGAAGAAATAAAGAGATCATATGGATCTTATGGAGAGTAATGACTTCACATATAAAGGGTATGATGAATAAAAGTTGTTCAGAGTTGACAAACATAGTTTTGGTCATCGTTGCAATTAATAGGAAGTAATAAAGAAAGAGAGGTTTTCAAATATAAATATACTATCTTGGATATCTTTTATGATTGTGAGCACTTATTAAAATATGACATGCTAAAGAGTTGACATTGGACAAGGAAGACAACGTAATGGGTTATGTTTTCTTACATCTGAAATAAATTATATTGTCATGGATCATCCAACATGTTGAGCTTGCCTTTCACTCTCATGCTAGCCAAATTCTTTGTACCAAGTAGAGATACTACTTGTGCTTCCAAATACCCTTAAACCCAGTTTTGCCATAAGAGTCCACCATATCTACCTATGGATTGAGTAAGATCCTTCAAGTAAGCTGTCATTGTTGCAAGCAATAAAAATTGCTCTCTTAATATGTATGATTTATTAGTGTGGAGAAAATAAGCTTTATACGATCTTATGATGTGGAAGAAATAAAAGCGACGGACTGCATAATAAAGGTCCATATCACAAGTGGCAATATAAAGTGACGTTATTTCGCATTAAGATTTTGTGCATCCAACCATAAAAGCACATGACAACCTCTGCTTCCCTCTGCGAAGGGCCTATCTTTTATTCTTGTCTTATACTTCATACAAGAGTCATGGTGATCTTCGCCTTTCCTTTTTACATTTTATCCTTTGTCAAGCACAATGTGTTGGAAAGATCTTGATATATATAGCTAATTGGATGTGAGTTTTCATGAACTATTATTGTTCACATTACCCTTGAGGTAAAAGGTTGGGAGTCAAAAACTATAAGCCCCTATCTTTATCTGTGTCTGACTAAAACTTCATAACCATAAATATTGCCTGAGTGTTAGCAATTGTGAAAGACTAAATGATGGTTGAGTATGTGGACTTGCTGAAAAGCTCTTATATTGACTCTTTCTGATGTTATGATAAATTGCAATTGCTTCAATGACTGAGATTACAGTTTGTTAGTTTTCAATGAAGTTTATGATTCATACTTGAAACTGTGAATGAATTGTTACTTTAGCATAAGAGATCATATGACAGTATATATATATATATATATATATATGTTATTCTAAGAATGATCATGATGCTCTCATGTCCGTATTTTATTTTATCAACACCTCTATCTCTAAACATGTGGTCATATTTTTCGATATCGGCTTTCGCTTGAGGACAAGCGAGGTCTAAGCTTCGGGGAGTTGATACGTCCATTTTGCATCATGCTTTTATATTGATATTTATTGCATTATGGGTTGTTATTACACATTATGTCACAATACTTATGCCTATTCTCTCTTATTTTACAGGGTTTACATGAAGAGGGAGAATGCCGGCAGCTGGAATTCTGGGCTGGAAAAGGAGCAAATATTAGAGACCTATTCTGCACATCTCCAAAAGTCTTGAAATTTCACGGGAGCATGTTTCAGAATATATAAAAAATATTGGGCGAAAGAAGTACCAGAGGGGGGCCACACACCATCCACGAGGGTGGGGGTGCGCCCTACCCCCCTAGGCGCGCCCCCTTGCGTCGTGGGCCCCCTGGCAACCCTCTGATGCCCATCTTTGTCTATATGGAGTCTTTCATCATGGAAAAAGTCATAAGCAAGCTCACGGGAGGAAACTCCTCCTCCATGAGGCGGAACCTTAGCGGAACCAATCTAGGGCTCCGGCAGAGCTATTCTGCCGGGGAAACTTACCTCCGGGAGGGGGAAATCATCACCATCGATCCTCTCATCGGAAGGGGGTCAATCTCCATCAACATATTCACCAGCACCATCTCCTCTCAAACCCTAGTTCATCTCTTGTATCCAATCTTTGTCCCAAAGCCTCGGATTGGTACCTGTGAGTTGCTAGTAGTGTTGATTACTCCTTGTAGTTGATGCTAGTTGGTTTATTCGGTGGAAGATCCTATGTTCAGATCCTTTATGCATATAAATACCCCTCTTATTATGAACATGAATATGATTTGTGAGTAGTTACGTTTGTTCCTGAGGACATGGGAGAATTCTTGCTATAAGTAGTCATGTGAATTTGGTATTCGTTCGATATTTTGATGAGATGTATGTTGTCTTTCCACTAGTGGTGTCATGTGAATGTCGACTACATGACACTTCACCATTGTTTGGGCCTAGAGGAAGGCATTGGGAAGTAATAAGTAGATGATGGGTTGCTAGAGTGACAGAAGCTTAAACCCCAATTTATGAGTTGCTTCGTAAGGGGCTGATTTAGATCCATATGTTTCATGCTATGGTTAGGTTTACCTTAATACTTCTTTTATAGTTGCGGATGCTTGCAATAGGGGTTAATCATAAGTGGGATGCCTGTCCAAGGAAGGGCAATACCCAAGCACCGGTCCACCCACATATCGAATTATCAAAGTACTGAACGTGAATCATATGAACGTGATGAAAACTACCTTGACGATAATTCCCATGTGTCCTCGGGAGCGCTTTCCTTTATATAAGAGTTTGTCCAGGCTTGTCCTTTGCTGCAAAAAGGATTGGGTCATCTTGCCGCACCTTATTTACTTTTATTACTTGTTACCCGTTACAAATTATCTTATCACAAAACTATCTATTACCGATAATTTCAGTGCTTGCATAGAATACCTTACTGAAAACTGCTTATCATTTCCTTCTGCTCCTCGTTGGGTTCAACACTCTTACTTATCGAAAGGACTACGATAGATCCCCTATACTTGTGGGTCATCAAGCTCCAATTTTTTTAAGACATGTTATCTTCAACCCAGCCACACCCGTCCCTCACCACATTAAAACAGCCCGAGGAATATATTTTGAGTGAAGCATGATTTATTTTAACTAATATATGTATATCAAAACTAGAGTGTTTATATTTCAAGCCCGTGAAAAAGTAGTATTCTACTACTTTGGATCCATTGCAACGCACGGGCCAGCACATTGGTAGTAGTAGTCTCTATCTCTATATCTACTCTACTCTTATAAAAACAAAGTTGTTGATGATGGTGTGCCTGCCATCCTGTTGTATAGGTCGTCTGATATATATCTGATGGATAGGAAGGAAACTATGGCAATTTTGCAAAAATATACCCACACCCCTCTCCACATTTGCAAACAATGCCTTCCCTTGTTCATCCTTTTCTCCCATGAGATAAACTACTCATACAAATGCATCTTGATGTTCCGTGCAACACACGGGTATCTTGCTAGTCTACTACTCTCTTATATATTATAAAAAAACTAAGTTAATGATGATGGTGTGCCTTCCATCCTGCAATATAGGTCGTCCGATTTATATCTCACGGATAGGAAGAAAACTATGGCAATTTTGCAAAACGATACCTACACCCCTCTCCACATTTGCAAATAAGGCCTTCCCTCATTCATCCTTTTCTCTCACAAGATAAACAACTCATAAAAATGCATCTTGATGTTCCGTCCAACGCATGAGGATGTTTCATTGGAGGTCTCTCCAGCACGGCGTGGCCGTAGTTGCAAGTTGACGCCCCTTGAGATGCCGACGTTGAGGGGCACTCGGATTTTGTCCGATGAGTAGGTAAGATGATTTTGTCCATTGAGGGGCACTCGGATTAACTCCCCTGGTTTGTATTTAGAATGGATTTTGTCCGACGTAGTAAATGCATTCTAAAGACTACTTATGTGTCCATTTCCTAATTCTCCCCCTGTCCACTGTTTCACAGGTTAGGCTCGGTGCGAGTGGAGATTGCTTTGCATATGTACGGGAGGGTACCATCATCAATTTGCACAACATTTACAACAGTGACACTGTTCCCATAGAACCTTTGTCCAACATTGGGATTAGCCATGCAACGGGCCACCACCTGAATTGATATGATGGACCACGGTGAGATTGAAGAAGATAGCACGAACTTTGCACATGGTGGTCAAAGGTGGACCATGCTATATGCGGCCGATTTGCTGTCGTACGAGTACGAAGACGTTGTGCTCCTTTCTAACTGCATCCTCGCGGTGACAAACCAGGGGACATGTTTCGTATGGGACACATCCTACAGTATACTCCCTCTCCCCCAGTTTATTTGTTTTGAATTTTTTTTGTTTTATAAGTTTTAAATTCAAATTTAGAGCTCCCCATCACATGTTCAGATTACAGTTTCCATTAAATTGTTACGTGCATGTATAGTAAAGAAACAAATCTCGAGTTTGGCACGAGTTCGTGCAGCGGTAGCACCACAATGCCTGGCGCAGGAGTTACATTTCCCTCTCGGAGCCCTCAGGACTGAGCTTCAGCGTCTTACTACACCTGCCTTTGAATCAATAACATGTGGACCTGATAGGTGGCTGGTCCACATGTAATGCTCCTAAAGGCAGAGGGGCAGTGGGGCCGAGAGGTGTGAGCCGCAGGTCGGGGGACGTGTGGTGTCATGGGTTCGAGCGGTGTCGTGGGAATCACATGTGGGTGTGGTACAAAATTGATGCTCGCGGCTTTTCAGGTGGCCCACATGTCATGCACACAAAGGCAGAGGGGCGGTGCAGCTGAGAGGGGTGAGGTGCACGTTGGGGACGTGGTGCCGTGGGTTGGAGCGGCGTCGTGGGAATCGCGTGTGGGTGTGGCGGTGGTAGAAACAAGAAATGTGATGGTCGTCGTGGTTCAATTTCCATGGACAAGCTATCATGTCTATGGACACATGCATTGCATACTGATCACTGGAAGGAGTAGTAGAGAAAGCTAGGCGGATAAATAGTTCCTTTTAGTCAAGCATACCCACGCTACTACTTGTTCCAAAGACATGCACACCATCGAAATAGTCCATCTATATCAATATACACAGAGAGGGAATATTTTTGTTACAAGAGAGGAAATGGTTCATCCATCCATAATCCCTGCTGCTAGTGCAGCTTCTTATTCTTCTTCTTGTTGTTGTTCTCATTTTCTGTGGGAGACGACTTCGCAACAAGCTCTCTGGACCTTAAAGCTATCTCAAAACTCAGACGGGCATCAAGGGCAGCATATTTTATCCGCTCGTACGTCAAGGGATAATTCTCCCATCCAGATGACCTTAATGCCAGCATCTCGTCACCCTTGTGAAGATTTGTTCCGAGCACAAAATTTTCTATGTCGAATAGGGATGGTGTCGGTTTATCACAATCTTCTACAGGAATTTTTATTTTGGTTTGTACGTCAACGATGCTTTTCGAATCAAGGTTGTATGCCTCCAACTTATGTTTGTCCCCTGCGATGGCTGCCCCACAGAAGTATATGTCCTCCCGAGACAAGAAATCGTGAAGCTCATCTGGTATGGAGGGCGCGTGTATGATGTGGTACACCAAAACATCATCTTCGAGGCACAACTGAAGGACGACGGCACGTTGCATCTTCCCAGTGGCACGCTCCGTGTACTCTGCGTCGAGACCGATGACCTTCATCTCCACCTTTTGGAGGGAGTTGGATACATTGTTGATCCACTTCCGAACAACCCTTGGGTGGTCAGTCACTGTGGCAACTATGCTCAACGAGCCTTCGACGAGGACATGTTGGATGCTAAAAACCTGCATCTCGATCTCTTTCGCCATTTGGAACCGCTGGACCGGAGGGCTATGGTTTGGAGAATTAGGATTAGATGGCTAGTCTAACTGAAGAAGATGATTATTTAAAGGGGCTTCAGAATTACTCCAGGAGGATGTGAATAGGTTAAAACAATGTGAATGTAGTGTGGTTTGGATGCAAATGAAGATGAAGGAGAGGTGAAGAAGCCAAGGAAAATCGGTTCCCGATGGAGAAGTAAATGGGAGAAGTGGCTTGTAGGCAGTTGATTAGACGGCTAGGTAGACTAAACAAAAAGGCTATGCGGGTAGACTGAGGAGTGGTACATGTCCGTGTACGTGCCCATCCTTCTAGCGGTACATGTGCCGCTAGCTAGTTGAGGTCCACTACTGCAGGATGGTGCTAACACGACACTACGATCAGAGACCCTTCGATGAAACTGTGTGCGATGCCATAATCGCAAACGGTGGTGTAAATAACCGTCAAAAAGGTGCAAAACGTTTGCGATGGAGGATGCACACGGTTCATATTTTAGTTGCGTGTGCGATGCAGGGCATACGGTTCAGTTCAGTTAACCATTTGCGATAAGGAGGAACAAAAGAAACGGGCAGCCAGATGAAGGTGTGTGCGATGTAGAGCATACGGTTCACTCGGATGAACTATTTGTGATTAGGCAACACAAAAGAAATGGTCAGCTAGCTCGAAGGTGTGTGCGCGGCATGCGGTTCACTCGGATGAACTGTTTGCGTTGAGACATGAGAACAGAAACGGTTCAAATGAACAAGATGTGTGTGATACGAGGAAAACAGGTCTGTAATCAGAAACGTCTGTGAAGACCGATAACAACACAGACGATTACTGCTAACAAGCCGTGTGTGCGTTGTGAGCAAAAGATTACTGGTATACAATTGTGAGTGATTGATGAAAACATCACCGACGGGTTCCATTGTTTAGTCCGTGTGTGATGTGATTTTCTTTGTCCGCACAACATCTATGCTCTGTCTACAGAGCATCAACATATATACTTAAAATGACAGCATTGCATAACCAAATTAAGCATACAATTACACAAGTGACTACACACATAACATTTCCACACACCAAAGAAAGCAATTACATGCATACCAAAGTAGGAGAAACGAGGATCTAATCATCTACTTATTGTTGCAACGACGCTTGCCATTGCTCTGCTTCCGGCTGGATCCCTGGCCATTTTGGGGAAGGAGACACTTCCTCATGTCAGCGATCCGCTTGTACATGTTGTAGCTCGTTTATGCCTCCTTGGCCGCGTACACGACGTGAGCTTTGTCGAGTTTATCCATCCAGGCCGAGTGCCAGGCACGCTTGTCCTTGTTGCACGAATCCTTCATGTCTCTGTAGTAGGGGTCGATGATGGCCTCGGCGAGGTGAACCAGTGAGTCCTTCTCATGCTCCTTGCAACCCCAGATCTTGTATTGGCCCTGGATGTCGACAAGATTCTGGCAGGCGAAGCCCGAATTCTCGAGCGCCTTTACATCGTTGGTGATGTCCACCGTAGCGAACATGTAGTGGGGGCTGTTGACAAACCTGGCGAAACGCTCGCAAGGCCTTGTGGCCAGGAAGTTGTGTTAGACGAGGACGTGGTGGCACACGCACATCTGGGCGACGGCGACCTTGGGACGAGACCCAGCACGAGCGTAGGTGTACTCGAGTTCGAACCCGACCACCTTGTACTTCTCCGTGGCAAGCAACAACTCCATGATGTGGATGGAGTGCTCCACCCAGACCGGGTCATTGGTGTACACCATCGAGAGGTCCATGAACCTTATGTGGGTGTCCACCACGACACGCATGGTGAACTGCTGCTCGTCATCGGCAGCCGCTCGGAGCGCCATTGGAGTCACGCGGGATACCCTCTAAGAATTTCTCATGGTGGGTGTGCTTCTTGCAATGGTGGGGCGCAATCGAAAGGTTGAAGAGACACAAGGGTAGGTTAAATGGCCGCTGTAATAAATGGGGGCCGGCCGACCTGTAATCATCACGTCTTGTCACGACGTTCACAGCGGAGGATTCCGGTGCACGCTTGACAACACTGCACCGCACGCGTGGGCTCGAAGAGGCACCAAATGTATCGTCGGTGAGCCTATTCCCACGCTACCACGCTGTTTACCGCGCAAGCTTCCTGCCCGGCTAGCTTGGCCATGCGTCGGCTACAAGAGGGACAAATCATGGGCGTTTATTGGCAAAAAGCTTTGTAAAAACGAAGTGTGTGGTATGACTTCGGTCATACGTTTACCCTTGGGTGATGAGGTCAAAGTTACACAGAAGGGTGATGATGGACACTCGAGTGCGATAATTAATTCTGCGCTCTATAGTGCACACAATGGAAGAAACCAACTGTGTGCAACAATGTCAAAGACTGAAGTCAAGTTAGCTATAAAAATCATGTACTGTGAGATCGACAAGGTAAACTGATTTGAGAATGGTTAATAAAATCTAAGACCATTGCTTATTAAGGTCAAAATAGTGCTAGCAATATACGAGTCTCATATGATGCCATTTCAACGATTGTACCACAAAAGCTCGAAATGTTACAAGTTTCAAATTCCAGAGTTATATGACTCAAATTCAAATATTACAAGGTTCAAACTGATATTAGAAATGAAATTCAGCTCATCAGCTGCAAACGCTTGTGCTGATCCGCTGAACATGGATATCAGAGAGGTTCAAACTAATATCACGGCTTCTAAGTCTAGCTTCGAAACGTCACAATTTTTGCAAAGTGGTCAGTATGGGGTTGAGACGATGACTTTCGATTACTCTATCATATGGAGTTCCAAAATGAAATTCAGCATTTTTGGAGCCTACTCCATTCTACCGCAGGCGTCGACGCTGATCAACAAACCCTTCATTTTTGCGAAATAAATGTAGGGCAAACCTCATTTCCTTCAGCACCCTTGCTCTAAGAACAAAGAACCTGGCGAATATAATCTCCGGTAAGGTCCCTCGGTAGGAGTTCAAAGTAATTTCTGAGAGATGCAGATCTAGGCATTCGATGTGATTGTTATATTGTATCACAGTATCCACCACTGGGCCTAATCTTATCTGCAAAAGAAGAAAACGTGTTAGTGCCTACATGCAGTTTTGAACATTACTACAGGCCTAGCTATTTGGTTTGCAGGATTTGTAAAATGCACTAACATGCCATCTTTGATCTGACATGATTAACATGGGCATTTGATTACATTCTAGAAAAATGTAGCCTTCTTCACAAGAGGTTGGAGTGGATGAAAAGTTCCCTAAGAAAACTAGTACAGATGAATCCAAAAGAGAAATGCTTATTGACTGTAACCATATGGATTAAGCAACGAATATGGGGGGGACATGCATGTACTGAAATCACCCAAAAGAACCTTCTGAAATCGTAGTACATTGTCATTGTAAACTAGGAAAAAGGTTCATAAATTGAACTCCCTTATGGTTAACATTTAACAGGAAAGGAACATCACCTCGATATATAGCTTCTCCGGGCACGGAAATCATCTCAGGAAACTGAAAACTTGCTCCAGGTCGGGCACGATAGAGTCTAGTGCCAAGACCTTCACTGTGCGCAGTTTCAAGGTCAAGCTTGTCGGAATCATTTTCTGAATGACAGAGGAACAAACATCTTCAAAATTAGAATTAATGTTAAATTGTGGATGGAGAGTTAGAAGGCGGTTGTTGTACCTGAACGGGTGTAGATCCAATAACAAGTTCGGAGCATTTGTCAGACGGGTAGCCCACCACTGTCAATTTCAGCACAGAAATGACATTGATTCTTGTTGGACCTTCTTGATCGACTACAAGTAATCTCTCAAGTGCAGGTGTGTCCTGGATGATTATACCGTGGTACACATCTTGTGATGTCTTCCTGCCGCACCAGCAACACACATAAATAGTTCGAAGAGTCATGGAGGTGATGTGGAAGGTACTCAAACCATTGATCTCCTGAAGACGAAGGTACTCAAGTGTAGTACAGCCACAGAGCAGGCGCTCCATGTCACCCTTTGAGAGGCAAACGGCGACGAGCTCGAGGTGCTTCAGTCATGGTAGAATAAGAGCGGGCTCGTCATTAAGGGGCGGGAAATGACAGTTCCTGAACTTGGCAACGTGCAGTGTGGGCGCGAGGCGGAGTGCGGACGTTGGCACCGACCGCATATGCGCATCATCAAAAGTGAGCTCCTCGAGCTGTTCTAGGGTGGGGGGATCGGAACCAGTTGTCAAGCTTGGATCGGTCCTTGCCGTTGGAACGAAACTTGCGCATTCTAAGGCCTTTGGTTGGGCCAAGGTGACTGCCGAGGATCTTGGAGAACACATCCAAGCTTTTGCGATGGCCATGGCAGAGCTCGTGGGTGTCCATGAGGTCGAGAGGGCTGGAGTTTAATAGGGGGCGCCACCGCCGGGAAAGGAGGGTTGTACGCGCCCCATATTTGATTGGGAGGAGGGAGATGATGACTCTCAACATATCATCGAGGATGCTGCTGATTAAGTCTAGGCCTGCTGGAGTCGCTTGCGGTTCTAGCTCGCCTCGCCTCCGCTTGTTGGCAGCCCCCATTCTCCACCTCCGGAGTCTCCTTGTCAGCGACGCTTTCTGATAGAAATGGGAGTACTGGGAATATTTGGTTAAAACAGGGCAATAGAAAAGTGTATTGGTAACTAGAAGTTATTAGGTAAGCATATAGTAAGAAAAGGGAATAACAATTGCTTGCTTAAATACTACACAGTTCATTTCACATTGCGGGGTAAGTCAACATATGCAGATAGTTGAAAAGAAAACTTACTTCGAACAAAGTCTGGACGGATGATTTCGTCGGGGAAATTAGCATATACCTCATGACCAGGCCCTTTTATGTGCAGTGCAATTTTAGTGCCAGCTTTCAGTACATAAAACTTTGCAATTTCATTCCAAAAGCCAGTGCCAAAATAGGAGTCACCACATTCATCAAGTCTTACAGTAGCAATGATTGTAAATCCATGGTTTGTGTGGAGTATGACATCCATGGAGCCTTGATGTATGTGAAGGGAAAAATTGTGCACTACATAATTTGTTGCATAGCGAGGGATGTTCTGCAGAAAATGGTAGGATTGTTAAAGAAAATATGGTAACATGCAAATATGGGCCCAAATTGAAAGAACTATACAACAATTGAAATCGAAGGACAAAAATTTATAATTAAACAAATAGGGTAAACATGATGTCATGGAGAAATGAGAGTAATCGACAGAACAATACATCATAATTTTGCCTAATATAGAAAGAAGAGGGGAAAATCCCCTTTGACGTATATGGTGCATGTGGCACCTTTTATACAAATGTAGCAATATTTAGAATATGTTCAGGAAAGTAGGCCATGCCAACCGATTTAGGGTGAGATTGAACATACCGCGCACATGCTCAAGTTATCTGGTACGGAGAAATGGAATCTCTGGCAGCGGTCACAAAGTCCTGAAGTGTCGGTGCACTATAAATTGAATGAAAGAAAACCCTCAAATCAGCTCGAATAAAAATGAATTCACGGAGATTTCCGCCGGGTGATTAAAGAAGGCAGATGAACTGGGATAAGAGGTGAGATAATATCTCGTTAAACTAGTTACCTTGTCGTCCATGAGAAAGAACGCTCAGTACGGAAGATTCCCCAACCGAGCGGAGCTAGGTCAACCGCGAGCAGCATCGAGAAAGTCAATGGCGATAGGCGGCGGCAAGCAGAAGTGGCGAAATTCGGTGGGCTTTGCCGGCAGCGGCGGCAGGCGGTGAGCTAAGTGTTTACCGCTGCGATAGGCGGCGCCATGGCATAGACGCGGAGGAGCTCGTGCGGTTGTGAATGGGGAACGTATCGGAGGGGCAAGGGGGGGGGGGGGGGGGATGAGGGTTTTTGTGACGTGGGGTTGGTGAGGGTTTTCTTTTTTCTTTTTTGAATTGGGTGGTGAGGGTTTTCTGTCCCATATATAATTTTGGGGGCGACGGTTTGCTAGAGCGAACCATGTGTGATTGACACAACAGGTAAAATGAAAGTCATTGCACATGGATCCCATTTTGGGAACCGTGTGTGATGGACGTACTACCTCCGTCCTGGTTTATTGGTCCCCCGTTGTAAGTTTTACCAAAATTTGGCGAAATATTTAACATACTCAGACATAGATAATAAGCATACACGTAGATAAGCATAGTTCAACCATAAGTAGTACATAGTTCAACAGTATTAAGCCTACTCAAGCATACATATATAGTTCCATCCACCCCACATCTCATCTCACAGGCCGGCATGATCCTAAAGCTTCTCCAGGTACTCGGCGTACGCGTCATGCGCCACCCTGCGTGAATACTTCTACTTGAAGGAGCCAACGGCTCATCCTCTTGCATGCGCTAGAACACTTAGATACGCGTCATGAAGCTTCTGGTTGCAAAATGGGCATCCATAGCTGCTGTTCCAGGTCCTAATACGCCTCTTATGCATTCCCGCATAAAGCTCCCTCAGGATTTGCCTGTTGTACCTCCTCTTGACATTTTCATCCTCACTGTCCACATCGCCAGACAGCACCTATACAAATAGTAAAACAAATTTGGCATCAAATCAATGATTACATGCCGTGAAGTAGGATTAGGAATTTATGGCTATTTATTTGTACACATCCAGAGATTATGGTTCGATTTTTAAGCGCAGTCGTCTATGTATAGACCAATCTTGAAGAAAATAATGGCACAAACATATGTAGGTCATTGAAAATCAATTGTCAAGCCCTGGCTAGGAATTATTAGCACGAACACTAACCCTAGTCGGATTACTAGCAGAAATCATTTGCACAGATGAAACAACTAATCACTTATCACCTGTACCATTCAAACAATCAATACACTACACAGATCTAGGGAAACTTACTCAGATTTCATGGATTGGGAGAACATTACCATAGGATTTATATCCGAAAAAGGGGGAGGCAGGAGTAACCAGAGAAACCCTATGATCTATTTGACACATAAATGGGTATAGATGACTAACTAGCTGTCCGTCGTCGTCGGAGTCGTCGCCGGAGTGGTCGTCGGAGTCGTCGCCGGAGTGGTCGTCGGAGTCGATGTGGAACTCTGCCTCCGGCTGTGGAAGATCGACGCCGTCGACGATGTCAGGGAGCAGCGATAACTCGCCGGTGGTGACGACAACCTCTGTCTCCATCTCCACACCGTGCTCCAGTGCTTTAGCAGCCCCGGCGTCGCCACTCCATCCGATGAGGCGCTTCGGCGGCATCCTCATACACTGACGGCTTTGAGGACTGAGAGCAGCTTCGAGGATGCAAACGGAGAGAGGATTGTGTGTGCGTAGCGAGGATGGGGGTGCGGCCGCTCGGGCGCACCATTAATATGGAGTAGTGGGAGTTGTGGGAGAGAGGCAGGCGGTGGTCAAACCAATGGCACGCCACCCGGTGAGCCTACGCACCGGACTGCTGGCATGCCTACCAAAGTTTCACACAGCTACTCGCATGCCTCCCGATGACACTGCGCAGCAAGCACGCCTCCGTCAATTCACACACCTGCACACACGCCTCCCCGTCTGCCTGCGCGGCAGATGCGTCCCGTCAACTCACGCCTGCTCGCATGCCACACGGGTCGCGCGGCGGCATGTATATTGTTTTTCTATTTGGATGATTAATGCTACCGCTTTATTTCTTAACCGAAGCATGGCACGTATCCATTGTTGGTCTAACGCTCACGGTTCGAATAAATAATCTGTTTGGGATATTGGTTCCAAATTATTAATAATCTCCCGTTTTTATTAGATAAAGATTACATCAAAACTGGTCTCAAATTTGACCAGAAAAAGTACAATGCCACTTTGTATTGGTGTCCATATGACAACACGATAAGTTTCATGAACTTCAAATAAGTTTTGGATGTACTAGAATTTAAAAATCAAGATTCTCAATGTTTGAAATTTGTTGCACGGGGACTAAACATGCACCCAGTGAGACACATGTGTTTTTCCAATCCATTTAGGTGCACTGTCACGTGTGCATGTAGCTCAAATTTGATTTTTTCACATTATACCCATGGAAAATCAATCAAGCAGCGTACTAAAACATCTTAATGATCTCTGTGATTTTTTTGAAATTAAAACGTCCCTCATTTGGTAACATGTATGTTCACCATGGGATAATTAATTTAACACGCATCGTAGTTATGGCAGATTCGCGGTGTGTGGGTGGGTGTGTGCGTCTGGGGCTGGCGGGTGGCTCGCAGTACACTACGAGTTGTGAGCCATTATGTGGGTTGGCCGTTTTGTTAGGCAGGCCGGTGCCACATCAGAGTCGTGAACTCGTTATTTAAAACATTACACAACCCTATCATACATAAATGTTTTGGCCACATGCAGTCGATGGTTGTCCTACATGACACTCGATACTCGCGTGTGATGCTTTCTGTGGGCCCGTGAGATCGTCGTCCATCACTTTGACGAACAGCCGGCAGTGAGGTTAATTTGACCAGCAAGGTGGAATCTTTTTTGTTTGTGTTATGGTGGGATATAGTACGCGTCGAAGAGGTGGGAGGGGACAAGCATATATACTATACGTACGCGTCCGTGAACAAGTACACCTCACTCAGTGTCGGGACTTTTTGGTTTTCGAGGCACATGCCACATCAAAATTGTGAAATTGGTTATTCAAACATCACACAACACCTTTCTGGGCCACATGCATATCCTAGCAAGGACACTCACGTGTGACGCTTCCATCTGTGGGCCCACGAGGCCATCGTCGATGCATGCATGCATCACTTTGACCTACATCGGGAGAGGTTAATTAATTTCACCATCGATGAGTATTCTTTTGGGTTACATATATTACGGCAGGAGCATGTAGTATGCGGTGAAGAGAGGGGAAGGGGACCATCATATGTAGTACGCTTGATATGAACCTTGCTCTGTGTGGGTGCATGGTTTACGTTTTTTGAGGCATGTGGCACATCAAAGTTGTGCATTTTGGGTGTTCAACATATATATGTTTGGCCCACATGAAAAGCGGTGGTGGTTTTCCTCTTGCACCCACTTAAGCGGTTATCAGCGATATCGATGCTTTCCATTTGCGGGCCCGCTCGGCCCATCACTACTTTTTGCCTGACAACAAGAGAGGTTAATTTGACTTAGGAGGGGATTATTATTTTTGCTCTGGGATGACATGCATGATACAGCTTGAGCACACACGCATGCATGTGTACGCATGAATCCCTCCCATCGAGTCGAAGAGGCTAGTACAACGACAGATCACGAACCGGTCTCGCTCTGTGTGGGGAGATAGTGTACGATTTTTGTCACACGTGCCACATCAATGTTGTGTATTCAAACATGCATGCACGCATCACCTCCATACATATGCATGTAGTGGTTTCCTTTGAATGGTACACTCCCTCGCGTGGTTATCGGCGACAAGCCTATATATTCGTGGGCTCACGTGGGCATTCATGATCACCTGACCAACAACAAGATAGGTTACCATGGCGGATTCTTCATTTGGTTCGTGTTATCGTGGTATAGGTCATGGTGAGATTCAAACCTAATTAAGTTTGGGCGCATATACTATGCACGCATGCATGCATGAATCCCCGCCGTTGGCTTGAAGTGTGGTGTAACATACATATGCATCGTCAACCTAACCCTCACTCAGTCTGTGGATTTCTAGTTCAAAATCATGGTGCCACATCAAAGTTGTTCCATTGTTACTCAAAAACACACCTCTCCATACATATGTTTGGGCCACACGCATGTAGTGGTTGTCTTCAGGGACTAGCTACTTGCGTGATTATTTGCGAGCTAGCCCATCTCCGGGGTCGCATGGACGGCCATCACTTTGACCAACAACAAGAGAGAGGTTGTACGACCAAGGTGGATTATTCTTGGTCCGTTTTACGATCCATGTTGGTGAGATACATGCCTCTCTGGCCCGCCGACTGAAAGTGTATGGGGGGTGCTACTTCGCACTTTGCTAGGTGAACCTCGGTTGGGGGGCATGCATTCATAGCATAGGATTCCCTTCATGGTGACACGAGGGGGGTGAGGGCTGCTCGCTACTTCGCAATTTGCTAGGTGAACCTCGGTTGGGGGGAGGGGGCATGCATTCATAGCTTAGGATTCCCTTTGTGCCAACACGAGAGGGGGGCTGCTAGCTACTTCACACTTTGCTAGGTGAACCTCGGTCAGGGGGGCATGCATTCATAGCTTAGGATTCCATTCGTGCCAACACGAGGGAGGGGTGGCTGCTAGCTACTTCGCACTTTCCTAGGGTGAACCTCGGTTGGGGGGCATGCATTCATAGCTTAGGATTCCCTTCATGCCGGCACAAGGGAGGGGGCTGCTAGCTACTTCACATTTTGCTAGGTGAACCTCGGTTGGGGGGCATGCATTCATAGCTTAGGAATCCCTTCGTGCTGACACGAGGGCTGCTAGCTACTTCGCACTTTGCTAGGTGAACCTTGGTTAGGGGGGGGGGCATGCATTCATAGCTTAGGATTCCCTTCGTGCCGACACGAGGGAGGGGGGCTGCTAGCTAGTTCACACTTTGCTAGGGTGAACCTCAGTTGGGGGGGCATGCATTCATAGCCTAGGATTCCCTTCGTGCCGACACGAGGGAGGGGGACTGCTAGCTACTTCGCACTTTGCTAGGTGAATGAACCTCAGTTGGGGGGATGCATTCATAGCTTAGGATTCCCTTCGTGCCGACACGAGGGAGGAGGGGGGCTACTAGCTACTTCGCACTTTGCTATGGTGAAGCTCGGTTGGGGGGAGGGGCATGCATTCATAGCTTAGGATTCCCTTCGCGCCGACACAAGGGGGGTGGGGGCAAGCAATACAGTGCGCTTTGCGACAGAGGTGCCACATCGAAGTTGCATTTGGTATTTGAAAATCAAACCACCCTTTTGATACATAAATTTGGTCCACATCAATGTTGGGGATATCGCTTATCTAGAACTTATCGTCCAGCCCATGATAAGCGGTAAATCGGCCAGTTTATCGGCATATCGGCCGATTTATCGCCATATCGGTTGATTTATCGGTCAATTTATCTTATCTGCCAGACAACGGTTTCTGATAAATCGGCTGATTTATTAGAATATCGGAAGATATCTTGAACAGTGGTCCACATGCAAGTGTGTTCGTGTTCTGACCCTCTCTCGTGTCATTTTTTGCCAAATTTATGAACATTAGATAAGTTGGATGACGCAACAGACACGTTTCACTCAAACTAACCGTGTGCCATGACGATGCACCCGTCACACAAACATCCGCATAGTACATTGGGCTCCATGAGGCTCTCCCTCTCAAAAATATTTGCCCGCCTCGAGGGTTTTTCTGTTTCATAACACACTGTTGTTATCTCCAGACCGTGTGCGATGTTTCTTGTTCGCAATCCCACCTGCATCCCTAGAAAATATCTGCCCGCCTCGAGGGTTTTTTTGTTTCATAACACACAGTTGTTATCTCCGGACCGTGTGCGATGCACTATCATCAAAATTTTCAATAGCCTGGCATTTCAATCCCGTGTTTGACTCCCGCGTACTAAAATTTTCAGTACCCGCGTCATTACCTCAAACACCCCCCTCCACACACACACACACCAAAACCTTCTCGAGCATGCGCACGCGCACACACACACAACCTCCCTTGCTCGAAACCCTAGCAAGGTCCCCACCGCCGCAAGGCCTCCATTGTCAACATCTGCCAGTTTGCCCGTGCAGCTTACCCACCGATCTCCATACCGATGCCGCCCTGAGTTTCTTAGATGACGCCTGCCAAACGCCCCCTTTCCCATAGATCCCCATCCCCCACTCCAGAGTGTCACAACCTAAGCCCGGCTACGCTTCCCGTGGAACTCGAGGAGCGACTGGCCCAAAAGAGGTGTATAGCGGTCTCCTCGTCCGATGTCGCCGAGGAAGCTGACAACCATTACTGGCGGTAGGCACTCAAGAAGCGAGCTAGAGTATGCGGGCATGTCTCGTCCGCCGGCTACGACATCGAGGTCATCGACAGCGACGGCCTGAGGTGGGCTATGTCACAGGTTATGTGGTCCACACCCAACCCCTCGGGTTCAACCGCCGTCGATCTCATCCATGGCCCCGCCGTTGATCTCCTCTCGCTCGCTGTCAACAATTTGCCATTCTACATCGCCATTGAGCCTTTTGTCTTTTCTGAAGGACACGTTCTGCGATGATGGCTTGAGATCCACAGCTTCCAAGTCAGACCTCATCGATGGCAACCACGAGGAAGGCACCCTCTCCGGCTCTTCCAACGGGAAAGAGCCCATCTGCTCTTCCAAGGGGAAAGCTCCCGTCTGCGACATCAAGGAGGGCACCCTACAGTCGTGCTCTTCCAAAGGGAAGGACCCCATCTGCGACAACATGGAGCACATCCAGGGTCCGTGCTCTTCCCATGGGAACAAGACCATCTGTGACAAGTGAGGAAACCCATGATTTGTTTTGTCGTGCCTCTTCACAGGGGGAAACCCATGATTTGTTTTGTCGAGTCTCTTTTGTAGTGTAGTGAGAATATGTCCAGTTTTAATTGCTATATCTGGTTGTTTGCAGTATGCCTTGTTTATTTCAGTTGTTCACAATGTGATGCTCTATATGTGCAATTACTTACTGTGCAGTACATTTCGTCAATCCATTTTTAAACATACTGATAGGAATGCTTATATTTGCTTGTTGTTAAGCCTGTTATAGCTAGCATATGCCTCTTTTAAAGTTTTTTGATTGTTCGATTGTTTGTAGTTAGCATATGTCCAATTTCAAATGCTATCTTTGGTTGTTCGTAGTATGCCTTGTTTATTCCAGTTATTCACAACGTGATGTTCTATATGTGCAAGTATGAACTGTTGTGCTTAACATGCTTCTCGATGTACCTACACAGTACAATTTTGGGAACGACTGTTGTTTTCCATCGAGGTTAGTTTCATTCCATCAAGGTTAGTACCATATAGGCCGGCGGCTAATAAGGGACTAATCGGTGAATCGGGCTTTTAATTGTATATATCTGCAACCCATTTATTGTTAGGTTAACTAGGGCCATATGTAATATATCTGAGGCTACATAGCAACATGCATTGTATTTAATGTCTAAATATGCTATCATAGGCTACATAGTAACAAGGAAGAGTGTTACATTAATGTTCTAATGATGTCTAGATATATGTAGAAGAGCAGCAGCAGCAGCAACAACAACAACAACAACAACAACAACAACAACAACAACAACAACAACAACAACAACAACAACACCAACAGCAATAGCAACACCAATAGCAACAGCAACAGCAACAACAACAGCAATAGCAACAGCAACAGCAACAGCAACAGCAACAGCAACAACAGCAACAACAGCAACAACAACAACACAACCCTGTTTGGATACTCAACTTAGCTAGAGGTTAGAGTTAGTTTCTAGCTCATTACTAACCCTGAACTAACTCCATCCAAAGAGTTGTTTGGATGGCAGGGTTAGATTGACAATAAATGCACTAGGAGAACTAGCTCCAATTAGCACCTCTTGGATTGGATAGTTTTTTTGGGTGGGTTATAGATGCAACTAGCTCAAACTAGCCCTCATGTTTAGATATACTTTAGGGCTATTTGAGCCCTAACTAGCTCAAACTAACTGTAACCCCTGGATACAGCAGTAGTTAATCAGCCGATAGTTTGTAAGAATGCACTAAACTCCTTCAGGCCCATAATATAAGATGTTAATTCATCTAATATGTGAGTATATTGGATGTTATAAGACACTCCCTCTGTTCCTAAATATTTGTCTTTTGAGAGAATTCAAATGGACTACCACATACAGATGTATATAGACATATTATAAAAGAGTTTTGTGCTACATCATTGTGCAATTGATGTTTAGCTTCTAATATTAACTTGGTGCTTTTAGGTACATATGTCATTGGTAAAGATCCGCACTTCAACCCTTTCTTTGTATGGGTCAATGAGATATCGATGAACTAGCATCAAGTGAGGAAGCTGATAAAGATTGTTAGTAAAATGTGTCCAAAGATGGCAATTAAACTATTTGTTTACACTTTATCCAAGACAACAGCAAACTACAAGATGGTAAGTAAGAAATCTGTAGCCTTCTTTTTACTGCCCATAATGAGTTGTGTTAGATGACAATGTCTGATATTTTTCCTTTGTAGTGGTTGCCAAAGTAGTTTACTCAAGATTACCTCTCAAACTACATGATTGGTGGGCATGCAAAGGTTAAAGTATTTCTACCAGAACACGATGATTATCTTGATGTTTTCATGAAGACCATGAAGGATGGGAGGTCGGCCATCACAAGGGGTTGGACTAGAGTCGTGCGTGCCTTCTGCATGGAGGAGGGAACAATATGGGCATTCCACTTCACCTTGTTCAGCAACCAGAATATATTTCGCCTATTTCTTTATCGTCTTTAATTGTACAAGTATACAACTGTGGTTCATCATTCTTTATTTGGTTCTTATGTAATTCTTGAACATATGTGCCTATGAATCGAGTAATGCATTGGCTGTTTGAACCTGATGGATATGAATAAAGTTGTAGCATACATTCAAATTCAAATCCAAATCTGGTACAATTTGGAAAAGTAGCAATTAAATTAGGGTGAAATTACGCTCTCCAGGTTGTTACGGCACACACGGTTGGTAAAACACAAACATTTGCGATATGCACCATAATCTGAGACGGTTCACAGAGAGGAAATGTGTGCAAGCATGCACACAGTTGTCGTTTGCAAACCGTGTGCGATGTCAGACAATATCACAAACGGTGCGGGCAAACTAAACGTTTGTGTTAGTTGCCTTATCGTACACGATTCGCAACCATGAACTGTTTCTGATGAAGTATGCATCGTAAATGTTGCACCACAGGATAGCGTGTGTGATAGTTGTCGTGTACGACGATGTTATGACGGTCCGACGTTTCGTAATCCTGTCCGACACTCGTACGACAATTAGCTAATCTTCTTAACGGTGAACTGTTTGTGATGGGCCGCGCATCATACACGTTCTATAATAGTGAACCGTTTGTGTTGGGTCGTGCGTCGTAAACGTAGCACTACAGAATACCGACTACGATGGCAATGCGAGCAAAAATGAGTAGGAGTACTGTAGGGGCCCTATCCCCGACGGTTTCTGGGACATGAGGGAAGGACCCCCTATCACATACACTCACTTGGCGATGGTTCCAAATGCCATCGCGGAAAGGGGTTAAATGCCGTCGCCCTCACTCGCCTCCCTCTCCCCTAGCACCAGTCCATCCCCATCTCCGTCTCGCTGGAGATCCTGAGGTCACTCTTCATCATCTCATTGTGCCCCGCGCACCCTTACCTCGCTCACCTAGTACCATTATTCCCTCGCTAGCCGCTCCAGCACCGAGAACCTTCTCCCCCGTAAATCAAGCCCCCCAAAACCCCACCTTCCAAACTCCACCATGGCCGAACGCGAACCGCGCAGCATCCATATGAGCCGCGATTGGAGCAATTTCCCCAGTGACATCCTCGACCTCTGTTGTTCGTGTATGGATATGTTGAGCGCCCTGCGGCTGGTGATAACCCACAAGTATAGGGGATCATTTGTAGCCTTTTTTGATAAATAAGAGTGTCGAACCCAATGAGGAGCTAAAGGTAGAACAAATATTCCCTCGAGTTCTATCGACCACCGATACAACTGTACGCACACTTGACGTCTGCTTTGTCGAAAGCAAGTATGAAACTAGTTTGTAGGAGTGATGCTAGAACTACTTTGCAAGAATAAAACTAGAAGTACTTTGCAAGATAATAAAAGTTAGGTGTTTAGAAAAAGGGTTTGTGTCAACAAAAAAGTTATTTGTCCCTAGGCAATCAATAATAAGTACCGGTAATCATTCTTGCAATTTTACATGAGGGAGAGGCATGAGCTAACATACTTTCACTACTTGGATCATATGCACTTATGATTGGAACTCTAGCAAGCATCCGCAACTACAAAAGATCATTCAGGTAAGGAAACCCAATCATAGCATTAAGTATCAAGTCCTCTTTACTCCCATATGCCATAACCCACCTAATCATGTTTAGGCTGCTATCACCCCCGCAACACTGACAATAAGAAAACCATGAACATGTTGCAACACCCTACATCGAGGGCCCCTCATGTTTGTGCGAGACGAAGGGCACCATAGGATAGCACCATATATAAAATATACAATCATACCAACCAAGATCATGATTAACCCATAGGACAAAACGGATCTACTCAAACATCATAGGATAACCATAGATCATTGGGAAATAATATATGGAGTTGAGCACCATGTTTAAGTAGAGATTACAGCAGGGAAAAGAGGTGTTACACCGCTACATAGAGGGGGAGAGAGTTGGTGTTGATGGTAGCAAGATTGTTGATGTAGATCGTCTTCTCGATCTTTGCCCCGGTGGCACTCCAGCACCACCGGAAGCGAGGAGGAGAGAGCCCCCCTCCTTCTTCTTCTTCCTTGGCCTCCCCCTAGATGGGAGAAGAGTTCCCCCTCTGGTCCTTGGTCTCCATGGTGGCGGAGGGGCGGGAGCCCCTCCGAGATTGGATCTCCCTCTCTATTCTCTTCTGTTTCGCGTTCCCAGATCGGGTCGGAAACCATTTCTTATATTTTGGGAGATCCGTAACTCCGATTGCGTTGAGATTGTAACACAATTTTTCCCGGATATAAGCTTCCTTGCACCCGAAGTAGAGCTCCAACCGACGTTCGAGGAGGGCACAACCCACCACCACGCGCCAGGAGCCTCTAGCGCACCCTTGTGTCTTGTGGGCTGTGTGGGCCTCCGTTTGCGGTGATTCCAACTCCCAATAATCACATATATTCCAAAATAATTCTACATAAAATTTTATTGCATTTGTACTTCGTTTGATATGGATTTTCTGCGATACAAAAAACATGCAAAAAAACAGGAACTGGCACTAGGCACTGGATCAATAGGTTAGTCCAATAAATCATATGAAAAGTTGCCAAAAGTATGTAAAAGTTGTATAATATTGGCATGAAACAATCAAAAATTATAGATATGATGGAGATGTATCAGCATCCCCAAGCTTAATTCCTGCTCGTCCTCGAGTAGGTAAATGATAAAAAAGATAATTTTTATGTGGAATGCTACCTAGCATAAACTTGATCATATATCTAATCATGGCATGAATATTAAGACATAAATGATTCAAAGCAATATTCTATAATTTGACATAAATACATCAATACTCAGGCATCCCAACAAAGAATCATGTCTTTCAAAATATCAACGCAAAAGAAAGCTATCCCTACAAAATCATATAGTCTTGTCATGCACTGTCTTGTTAACACAAAGTATTTATCATGCACAACCCCGATGACAAGCCAAGCAATTGGTTCATACTTTTTAACGCGCTTCAACTTTTTCAACCTCAAGCAATACATGAGCGCAAGCCATGGATATAGCACTGCGGGTGGAATAGAGTATGATGATAGGGGTAAATATAAAGAAGACAAAAAAGTAAGAAAGTCTCACATCGACGCGGCTAACCAACGGGCTATGGAGATGCCCATCAATCGATATCAATGCGAGGAGTAGGGATTGCCATGCAACGAATGCACTAAGATCGATAAGTGTATGAAAGCACAATATGAAAACTAAGTGAGTGTGCATCTAATCCTATAATGAAAAATTCCCACTAGTATATGAAAGTGAAAACATAGGAGACTCTCCATATGAAAAACATGGTGCTACTTTGAAGCACAAGTGTGGTAAAGGATACTAACAATGCCCCTTCTCTTTGTTTATTTTTTCTTTTTTCTTTTTTTTTCTTTCTTTTTTTCTTTTTTTCTTTTTTCTTCTTCTTTTTATTTTCTCTCATTGTCCGGAGTCTCATCCCGACTTGTGGGGGAATCATAGTGTCCATCATCCTTTCCTCACTGGGGCACTACTCTAAAAATGAATAATGATGATCATCACATTTCTATTTACTTATAACTCAAAAGAAATAAAAATTACAACTCGATACCTATGGCAAAGTATGACTCTATATGAATGCCTCTGGCATGTACCAGGATGTGCAATGATCTAGCGTAACATGTATGAAAAATGATGAACGGTGGCTGAGCCACAACTACTATGTCAGCTATATGATCATACAAGGCAATATGACAATGAATGCTCAAGTCATCAAACGGAAGCGGTGGAAGTTGCATGGCAATATATCTCGGAATGGCCATGGAAAAGCCATAATAGGTAGGTATCGTGGCTGTTTTGAGGAAGATATAATAAGGCTTATGTGTGATAGAGCGTATCATATCACGGGGTTTGGATGTACCTGTGAAGTTTGCACCACCTCTTGATGTGAGAAAGGGCAATGCACGGTACTATAGAGATTAGCAAATTGCGGAAAGGTAAGAGTGTGTATAATCCATGGACTCACATTAGTCATAAAGAACTCATATATTTATTGCAAAAGTTTATTAGCCCTCGAAGCAAAGTACTACTATGCATGCACCTAGGGGGATAGATTGATAGGAAAACACCATCACTCGTCTCGGACCGCCACTCATAAGGAAGATAATCAATAATAAATCATGCTCCAACTTCATAGCATAACAAGAGACTATACGTGCATGCTTCGGGAATCACAAACCTTAACACCAATGTTCTTACTAAACACAACCATTTACTAGTACCTCCCACATATTCCATCTCTATATCACAAAACTATCGCAAGGAATCAAACATATCAAATTCAGTGATCCACAAGTTTTATGTAGGCTTTCATCACTAACCACGCAATTTTCCAATTCCTATTGACTCTCTAAATAGATATAAGTGAAGCATGAGAGTTTACTTATTTCTACAAAAGACCATGCTCTAATAAATATAAGTGAAGCAAAAGAGCATTCTTCAAACAACGGTTTTCTATGTGAAGAGAAACAGGCAATCCAAACGTCAAATGATATAAGTGAAGCACATGAAGCATTCTATAAAGCCATAATCAAAAGATATAAGTGAAGTGCAATGAGTATTCTATAAATCAACCATGGACTATCTCATACCAGCATGGTGCATCAAAGAAAAGTGAAAACTAAATGCAAAAGATGCTCCAAGATTTGCACATATCACATGAACGAAATGAATCTGAAAACATACTGATACTTGTTGAAGAAAGATGGGATGCCTTCCGGGGCATCCCCAAGCTTAGACACTTGAGTCTCCTTGAATATTTACTTGGGGTGCCTTGGGCATACCAATGTAGCAATATGACCTCAGACGGTCAAATCTCTGTGCTTAAGTGTCATCCCTGGATCGGTAATGCTGACACACACAATACTCGGGGTTTTATAACAGAGTTCAATCACACAATTATTACATCGAATGTCTCAAAAAGAGAACTTATTACAATAATATGGCTGAAGGACATCTAAATAAGATAACGGCGGCAGCTTCAAAGGTAAATGAGTCCATCAACTCCAATAGCATAGCTGAGTGCATGACAACGACCTAGCACACCTTACTCTTCGTCTAAAAACTCTACAACATAATACATTGCAGCCTGTGTAGGTCAGCACATGGAATATGCTGGCAAGAAAACACTATAGATCAATGAACAAATAACAACTATCACTACATGCATATAAGGCTGGTGGAGGCTCTATGGTTATCATTTGCATAAAGCTAGTTTTTCCCTACAACAAAGGAATATATTTTATTTAACTACCAAGTTGGTTAAAAAATTATTGAGAAGGTTCCTCCAACTCAATCCCAAAATAATAGTTGTAACCCAACAAGTTAATTAAGTATAGTGATGAGATCAACATAATGATTCAAGTACCAGATACTCAAGATGTCCATAACCGGGGACACGGCTAACCATGATTAGTTTATACACTCTACAGAGGTTTGCGCACTTTTCCCCCAGAAGACTCGTTCTCCTCCGTTGTATTTCTCGCACTGCATGGTGTTTGAGAAATGGATGACCGATACACAGTCTTTCCTAAGAGGTCACCTTAACCGATAGATAGGTCGGTACACCTACAATCCCCTACATCTGCTAGCCCATCATGGAAAGGATTCCCATAACTTACTCAACTATGACAAGGCCCATATTGGCTTGTGGCTGCACACGGAAGTTTCTAGCATGGATAATCTTATGATCCCTTTGAGCCTGGGTGGCAAACCGTAGGATGATCACACGGGTACTCTGGGATATCCTAGGACAACACTGGATTACTCCAGGTGCCCAGACAACCACTGGGTGCTCCAGGGTGCCTCAACCAATCCACCCAGATGTGTATTAAAGTAGCCACCTTAAGTTTAACCATTAATTAGAAACTCTCACATCTGTCATGGATCACTCAAACCAAACCACGTCTACAAGCATAGCATAGCAGTATAAGCATAACGTAGTAACACCCAGGGTTTGATACAAAAAGGGCAATATGTTCCTACCTCATCAACTACTTCCCAGTACCCACATGTTATCAAGTCCTAACCATGCAGTGTTTGAGGATTGAAACTAATGCATAAAAACTGGGTAATAAGGGATATGATCAAAGTGTTACTTGCCTTGCTGACGATCTGAAAACCCTAGTGACTCGTAGTAGCACGCTTCGCACTCCAGAAACTCTATCGTGAACAAACAATAGCATACATAAGCACTCAAGCAGAATATGCAAGGGTAAAACTCAAGAGAAAAGATCCAAACTGAAAGTTCAACTGAAAAGCTTCGATTTGCAAAAAGAATCAATCGAATCGGAGCTACAAAACTCAAACTGCGATCAAAAGAAGTTCGAAACCAAATCTGCTTGAAACCAAATTTTAAATTGTCAAAACCATGTTTAAGTTGATTATCTAGAAAGAGGGGAACAAGGCGAAGATATTGGCGTTGGTTTCACTGGATTTGGATAAACGAGCAAAAAGTAATGAGGGTTTGAATATCAGGGACTAATCTGTGATAAAAGTAATTGCAGATAGGTCCCTGGCAGGAAACTAAAATAAAAAGAAAAGCCTAATGAACGAACGTTCGCTACAGAACCCTACTGAACGAAAATGTTCTCTACCGCGGATTAATGGACGAACGTCCGCTACTTAGAACCGATCAGAAAAACCGAGAAAACCATAACCCTAAAATAAACCGAAAGAAAACCGAGGAAAACCGAACGGTTTTTACCGGTTAACTGGAGAAAAACGGTGGTGGCGTCAACGGCGAGATCAGGCGCGGCTCCGGCAGGCAAGGCGACGTCGGCGGCGAGCGGCGGCAGCAGCGGGCGGCGACGGCTGCGCGGGGTTGTGCGGCGACGGCGCAGGCGGTGGTGTGACGCAGCAGCGGCGAGCGGCGTTGTGGGGAGGCGGGCTGCGGCGGCGGCGGTTGAGGAGAGGGAGCGGCTCCGGTTTTAAAGGGGGCGGCGGCTTGGGCAAGGGGTCAGCGGCGGCGGCTCGGACTCCTTGCCGGAGTCCGGCTTGGACACAACGACGCGCGGGGAAGGCGGCGGCGCGAGCGGACTGACCTGGCTCGGCTGGGCCTTCGGCCCAGTCGAGCGACGAAGATTTTTTTATATAAATTCCGCCCGAAAAAATCCTAATAAAATATGAAAAAATTCTAAAAAATACCAAAAACAATTTTCACCGTCCAAGCCCAATATTTAGAACAAGGTGAACATTTTTCTAGCCTAAAAATGCAATTTTAAAAAATGCATATTTTTCTAATTCAAATAAAATTCAAATAAAATAATTATTTGATTTTAAAATTTCTTCTCCAATATTCCTCTCTTTTGAAGAAGTCATTTTATCTTCTCGCATTTATTTTTATTATTGGAAATAACTGGAGAGAAAAATATTAAAATCAAATTGATCATCTTTCCAATTTTGAAAAAAATTCAAATATGAAAATTTGTGAAATCTCCAACTCTATCCTTCAGTCCTTGAGTTGCTTAAGATTTCCAGGATCACAACCAAAGTGCAAATAAAATATGATATGCATATGATGACCTATGTATAACATCCCAATTGAAAATTGGGATGTTGCAAACCTACCCCCCTTAAGATGAATCTCGCCCTCGAGATTCGGGTTGGCTAGAAAATAGGTGTGGGTGGTCTTTCCATAGGTCTTCTTCTCGCTCCCAGGTGGCTTCTTCCTCGGTATGGTGGCTCCACTAAACATTGCAAAACATGATAACCTTACTGCGTGTAACTCGGCTGGAAAACTCAAGAATCTTGACGGGTTTCTCCTCGTAGGTTAAGTCACTCTCCAACTGAATTGCTTCCAGGGGCACTCTATCTATTAGAAGAATACCGGCCATCTCAGCATGGCACTTCTTCAACTGGGAAACGTGAAACACATCATGTACTCCTGACAATCCTTCAGGTAACTCCAACTTGTAGGCAACTTCTCCCATACATTCTAGAACTTGATATAGTCCTACAAATCTCGGGGCTAACCTTCCCTTGACTCTGAATCGTTTAACTCCTCGGAGCGGTGAAACACGAAGATATGCTTTTTCTCCAATCTCATAGGCTACCTCCTTGTGTTTAGTATCGGCATAACTCTTCTGCCTGGACTGAGCTACCTTCAGTCTATCATGAATCAACTTAACCTTCTCTTCAGATTCCTTGATTAAATCTGGTCCAAAAAAATGACGGTCTCCAACTTCATCCCACATTAACGGTGTCCTACACCTTCTTCCATACAAAGCTTTGAAACGGGCCATCTTCAAACTAGCCTGATAATTATTGTTGTATGAGAACTCTGCGTAAGGAAAATTGTCATCCCAACTAGATCCATAATCTAGCGCACAAGCTCTCAACATGTCCTCCAGAATCTGATTGACTCTCTCAGTCTGTCCATCTGTCTGCGGATAAAAGGCTATACTGAACGCAAGCCTGGTACCCAAAGTCTAGTGCACTTTGGTCAAGCGATCAACTACTATCCAGATGGAGTCATATCCTGATCTGGTCCTGGGTAATCTGGTCATAAAGTCCATGCCAAGTTTGTCCAACTTCCATTGGTATGGGCATAGGCTGAAGTAATCCTGCTGGCTTCTGATGTTCTGCCTTCACTCTCTGACATACATCACATACTGCTACATACTCAGCAATATCCTTCTCATACCTGTCCACCAGAAACGCTCCTTCATATCCAAATACATCTTGGTGTTTCCAGGGTGAATCGGGTATGGCGAGTCATGAGCCTTCTGAAGTATTAACTTCCTGATACGCATGATTGGGCACATATCACTACAAAAAAAATACACTTCCATGATGATACATGTTTGTCATAGTAGGTCACGTTTTCTGTCATGCATGTACATCCATGACAAATTTATGATAGAATCAAGATAGTCATACCTGTGCTGTCGTAGAAGTGTTCCATGACATTACCAAAATTATCATCACGGAAGTGTCCACTTCCGTGACGATAAATCGTGCGTCACAGAAGTGCTTTCGTCAAGGGTGACCGACACGTGGCATCTACCATAACGGAACGCCGTTAAGCTATCGTGTCCGGTTTTGGATCCGATAACCCGTTAACAGCCGGAACCAATGGGGATTTTCCACGTGTAAAATCATCATTGGCCGGAGGAAACACGTGTTGCCTCACCGTTGGGACAGATGTCATCCACTCATTGGACTGGAGGCGCCTATGATAGGTCGACACGTGGCACGACCCAACAGTGGCCCATTCCGGTGAAAAGGTCAGCCCAGTAAAAAATAGTAGGCCGGCCCATATAAGGCCTACTTGTGTCAGGTCCATTTAAGCCCGCGGCCCATGTCGTGGTTCTAACTCTGACAGTGATGTAGGGGGGTGTGTATGGAGAGGCTAGATCTCAGCTATGGAGAAGTTGTAAGCACACGAGGTTTACGAGTTCAGGCCCTTCGCGGAGGAAGTAACAGCCCTACGTCTCGGTGCCCGGAGGCGGTCGATTGGATTATATGCATGTGAATAACAGGGGTGTGAACCCTTCATACTGAGGAGGGGGTGGCTTATATAGAGTTCGCCGGCCCTCTGCTGCCCTCAGTAATGCAGGGTTTAAGGTACATTTAAGGTTGGGCGTTACTGGTAACGCCCCTAATAAGTGCTATAATGACCATAAAGACTACTTAATAGCCGACCGTTTTCTTGCGGAGTGACTTTAGATCTCCTGGCTGTCGAATGGCTGGCTTCATGGTCGAGTGATAGCTTCTTGGTCGAGTGTCTTGAACCCGTCGAGTGGGATACCTTCAAGTGGATTGAAAGGTGACTTCTTCTAGGGATGTCCTTGGGTGGGGCTCTTTGGACAGGTCCGTGCCCCTACCCTAGGTACATAGCTTCATCATTAGCCCCCAAATGGATCGAGGTTAGAGTGGGGACAGAGTTGGAGATCTTTCTGACTGGTTCTTTGGGCTACATGAGTGCCTCGTTTTGGGTCAATCGTCACGGATGACGTCATCAACCTCTTTCAGTCGCCTTGATCCATTCCAGGCCTTTCATCGAGTGAATTACCTTGCTTGTGAAGCTCCGAATGATGGTGTGAAAGGGATCTTCTGTCTGACGAATCGTTCTGCAACCCACGGATGTCGCGGGGTTTGAATTTCGGGAAGCGCGCGGGACGGGAGCGGCCGCAGTAATCGGAAGCGATAAAGCGGAAGCTCCTCGATTTCCACGCCACCTTTTTCGCCACGTACTGCGCGCGCGTCCGCTGCGGGATTTGACTAGATTGCCTGGGCCTACCAGTCAGCCACTCGGAAGCAGCCTCTTATAAGCCGTCGGCTTGGGGTTTCCAAACAGTGCGCCCTCTTCTTCCTCTCTCCCTTCGCGAGTTCCTCCGCCACCTCCGCTCTCACCCTAGCACCGCAGGCCCGTTCGAGATTTGCCGGCGACGATGGTGAAGGACAAGACGTCCGCTCTGGAGCGCGCGAAGAAGGCGGCGGCGCAGGGGAAAGGGAAGAGGTCTGCTCGGGGCGGATCTTCCTCAAGGTCCGCTCTGCCCAGAGGCTGGATCCAGGGCGACTGGATGCCGTCGGAGATCCGGCAAGAGGACCTTGACGACATGGTCGAGGGGGGAGTCATTCCCCACGAAGTTGCGCGTCTCCCGGGGAGAGAGATCGAACCCGAACCTCGCGACGGTGAGTGTGTGCTCCTAGCCACCGATATCGACCGCGGGTTTTCTCTGCCTCCTCATCCTTTTTTCCGGAGCTTTCTGAACTTCTTCGGAGCGCAGCTCCACCACTTGACTCCCAACTCCATCGTATATCTTGCTAATTTCATTTCCATGTGTGAGGGTTTCTTGGGTTGCCGCCCCCATTGGGGACTCTTTAAGCACATCTTTACCTGTCGTTCTCAATCGGTCAAGAAGGCCAAGTCGAGTGACGAAAGGATGCAGGTGATCCAGCTGTGCGGGGGCCTGGCGATCCAGACGAGGGGAAAGAGTTGTTTTCCATCTATCACTTTCCCAAAGTCGGTCCGCGGTTGGCAGGCGACCTGGTTTTACTGTCAAGACCAGGCGACCCCAGGACAGTCGACTGGTCTTCCCCCTTTCTCTCTCGACCGAGCTGAAAAACCTGCTTCTCTGAAAGTGACGCCGGAGGAAAAGGCCCAAGTCAAAGTGCTGGCTGGTCGAGTGGTTGAGCTTGTCCGCGAGGGCGTGACTGGTATGGACATGCTGGAGGTCTTCCTTCGGAGGCGCATCCAACCGCTCCAGGCTCGTGACCACCCGATGTGGCTGTACTCGGGTCTCGACGACACCACTCGGATCCACCCAGAGGAGGTCACTGATGAGATGCTGGAGGGGTGGCTGTCGAGCATCACAGGAAACAAAGACAACCCCCGAGGAGCCAGGAGGGTAATTCCACTTGACAACTCATATGACGTGGATCAGGTCTGTCTTTATGCTCCCGACTGAGATCTTGCTTTCTTCGTTGGTCTTCTTTGAGTTGGTTGATTGACTTTTGTCTTGTTTGTTGTTTTCCAGGCGACTACTGAGATGTACTCGATGCCCAACGGGGCACAGGAGCCAACTGAGGAAGGGGAGGCGAGCGGAGGCGATCAAGGCGAGTGGGAGTCCGATGGTGAAGGAGAGGGAGACGATGACGTCTACTCCAGCGAAGAGGAGGAGGAGGAGGAGGTTGAACCCCCCCCCCCCCCCCGCCCGGAGAGGTGATCCAAGCTTACACACGATCCAAGCGCGGGAACGTGGCAAGGCGACTGCTCCTGTTGGGCAGTCGTCGAAACGCCCTCGGACCTCTTCTCCTACGCCGACTGGAAAGGCTCCCAAGCACCCACACGCGACGCCGTCCAAGCCGCCCAAGGCTCTGCCCAAGATGAAGATGGCTGTCCCTACCATTTCTGGGTAATAATAAAACTTGTTTTACTTTGTTGACCGTGGACAGATCCTTGGTCGATTCATTGAGCCAACTGACTGACTTTCGAGATTTGCAGCGCGGCTACTTCTGAGATCTCCGCCAAGGACGACGACCAAGAGATGGAGGATGCTGTTACCTCCAACCCTGGTATGATTACTGATGTTCTGCTTTGAGTCAACTGGACATTTATTGCAACTCTGGTCGATTGAATTTTTTCTTGTAGCTCCTCCTCATGTTATCAACCTCCCGCATGACGACGACAACGAACCGCTGAGAGTGAGAAGGAACAGGAGGGCGTCGGCTGACAAGACCCCCCAATCTGCTCCGGCGTCTGAGGCCGTAGCTCGGGATGGTGGTGACACCACTCGGGCTTCTGTGACTTTCGCCATTCCCCTGACGAGTGTGCGGCCCTCGACGTCGAGTGCGGATCCGCCTTCGCTTTTTGCCGCGTATCCCGTTCCTGAGGACCAAGCGGCTGCCACAAAAGAGGCTATACGCCAGGCGGGGATCATGATGGAGCAAGTGAAAGTGGCTCGGGAGGCCATCCAAGCAGCTTATGACGCGAGTTCGGCTCTTCAGAGTAACGTCCAGGTCAGTCGACTCAACACTTGGTCTGTTACGATATGCTGTTTAAAGAATCTCTTTTCCGAAGATCTTTATATCTGTACACCCACTGGGTGTGTCTGCCAATTCTTGGACGAGTGGGGGCACGCTAAGTGCACCCACTGGGTGTAGTCCCCGAGACTACGGTGGACTGTTGGCAGTCGACTGTAGTCTTTATATTGTATTGCTGTAGCTATATTTCTTCACTCGGTCTGGTTAGGCCATGTCGAATGGAACAGTATCCGGTCGACTGCGGGTAGTCGACTTTTTTTTATAGTGGGGGCACGCTGAGTGCACCCACTGGGTGTAGTCCCCGAGACTACTTTCGAATGTTTTTGATTCAGCTGTGGTCTTAGAAACGTCATCATTGTCTCTTAGTTACTCGGAAGCAACTTATATTGGACGTCCGTCGACTGATTTTTTTTACAGAAATCCTGCGAACTTGTAGCTCGCTATACTGAGTTGGAGAATCAGCAGATCCAGCTCAACCTTAACTTGAAGCTTGCTCAGGAGAATTTGAAGAAGGCGCAAGAAGAAGCAAAAGGTATGGCTGGTGAGGTTCTCCATTCTTGACGAGTGGCTTTTCTTCCTTGTCCATTCTTGATGTTTATTTCACTCATCGTGCCGCAGATAAACTAGAAGAAGCTCTGAAGAAGGATCAAGATCTTGCAGAAGCACAGAAGGAGGTCTTGGAGAAAACGAGGCTTGCCGAAGAGAAAATGGCTTCAATCGGAACTCTTGAGCAGGAGAACTCCAGACTGAAAGCTGCTCTCGAGGTAGCCAATCAAGATGTCAGCCGACTGAAGAATGACAACGTGACTCTGCACGACAAGGTGGGTGAGCTGGCGGGGAAGAGGAACGATCTGGAGGCTTATCTGGGTGGACTCGCCAAGAAGCTGTTCGTCATGCTCGAAGGTAATCACTCTGCCCCGACCGTCTTGCAATTACCAAGCCTGTGTAGGGCCACTGTCTTACTCTTGAATCATGTTTGCAGAATTCTGTTAGAAATTTGAAGAGGAGACCAGTCGAGTGGAGCCAGGCTTGGACCCTGCTAACTCTCTTGTGAAGGACGAGGCTGCAATGAACGTGCTCCGTCTGGAGTCTCGTATTGCCAGCGTGGTTGACTATCTGGCTCGGCTGAAAGCTGCAATGTCGCATATCGACACATCACTCTGGCCTGGGACGATGCTTCTGAACGACCTCGAGTCTCTGATGGCTCGGCTGAATGAAGTCCCGGGTCGAGTGGCGGAATTGAAGAAATCTTCCGCTAGATGTGGTGCTGATGTTGCTCTGTCTCTGGTCCGCGTCCATTGCAAGGAGGCGCGAGAAGAAAAGCTGGCCGCCATCCAAGTTGCCAATACCAGGAAACACAACTTTCAAGACATCATGGAGACTTTCATCGCTGCTGCCACTCGTATTGCAGACGGGATCGATTTGGACGAGTTCGTCGCCCCTTCCAGTCCTCCTCCTGAGGAATGAAAAACTTTTATGCTTCACTTTAAATTTGCCTCGGAATGCCGAGTGGATTTGTAACCGTTAAACTCTGCCGAGCCGAGGGCTCGAGTACTTTGATCTGAGGTCTGGGACCTTTTAGGCTTTATCTAAACTTGATTTCTCGTTGAATATCTTCATGGTTTGATCCGTCGAGTGGAACTTGATCTTCACTTGGAATAACCTTGTATTTGCGGCGCAACTCCGAAGGAGAAGGTAGCAGTCGACTTGCACCTCGTTGTCCTTCCGGATTGGGTTGTGTCCTGTACTTAGGCGAGCACTGGGCTATAGCTAAGCCCTCGAGTGGGAGGTTTGCTCTCACTCGGTAGGATTTTTAAACACTTAGGTGAGCACTGGGCTGCAGCTAAGCCCCCGAGTGGGAGGTTTGCTCTCACTCGGTAGGATTTTTAAACACTTAGGCGAGCACTGGGCTGCAGCTAAGCCCCCGAGTGGGAGGTTTGCTCTCACTCGGTAGGATTTCTAAACACTTAGGCGAGCACTGGGCTGCAGCTAAGCCCCCGAGTGGGAGGTTTGCTCTCACTCGGTAGGATTTTTAAACACTTAGGCGAGCGCTGGGCTGCAGCTAAGCCCCTGAGTGAGAGGTTTGCTCTCCACTCGGTAGGATTTTTTAAACACTTAGGCGAGCGCTGGGCTGCAGCTAAGACCCCGAGTGGGAGTCTGGCTCTCCACTTGGTAGGATTTTTTCAAACTTAGGCGAGCGCTGGGCTGCAGCTAAGCCCCCGAGTGGGAGTCTGTCTCTCCACTCGGTAGGATTTTTTCAAACTTAGGCAAGTGTCTGACTGCAGCTAAGTCTCTTAGTGGGAGAACTTAGGCGAGTACTGGACTGCAGCTAAGCCCCCGAGTGGGAGTCTGGCTCTCCACTCGGTAAGATTTTTTCAAACTTAGGCGAGTGTCTCACTGCAGCTAAGTCTCTTAGTGGGAGAACTTAGGCGAGTACTGGACTGCAGCTAAGCCCCCGAGTTGGAGTCTGGCTCTCCACTCGGTAGGATTTTTTCAAACTTAGGCGAGTGTCTGACTGCAGCTAAGTCTCTTAGTGGGAGAACTTAGGCGAGTACTGGACTGCAGCTAAGCCCCCAAGTGGGAGTCTGGCTCTCCACTCGGTAGGATTTTTTCAAACTTAGGCGAGTGCCTGACTACAGCTAAGTCTCTAAGTGGGAGAACTTAGGCGAGTACTGGACTGCAGCTAAGCCTCCGAGTGGGAGTCTGGCTCTCCACTCGGTAGGATTTTTCAAACTTAGGCGAAACGGATTCGCAGCTAAGTCACCCACTGGGGGATTTCGTATCCAAACAAAAGTGACAGCAATTATTGGAACACTCTTGTCTTTGATAAAAATGAACTGCAGAAATTTTTTCTTATTATATCTCATCCAAGGGAGAACTCAAGTGTAAAAGGGGCGGAGCAGTTCCGCATTCCAAGCTCGCGGCTCGTCGATCTGGCGATCAACATTGTAGAGGTGATACGCTCCATTGTGAAGGACTCTGGTGACGATGAAGGGGCCTTCCCAAGTAGGAGCAAACTTGTGTGGTTTCTGTTGATCCACTAGGAGGACCAAATCTCCTTCTTGGAAGGCTCGACTCTTCACATTTCTGGCGTGGAATCGACGCAAGTCTTGCTGATAAATGGTCGATCTCATCATGGCCATCTCCCTCTCTTCTTCTTGGAGGTCGACCGCGTCTTTCCAGGCTTGTTCTGCTTCATCTTTGGTATAAAGTTCGACTCGGGGTGCGTTGTGAAGAAGATCACTCGGCAGAACTGCTTCGGCTCCATAAACCAGAAAGAATGGAGTTCTTCCAGTCGACCGGTTAGGGGTTGTCCTCAATCCCCACAGAACTGACGGAAGCTCGTCGACCCAAGCACCTGCCGCGTGCTTGAGATCACGCGTCAGTCGAGGCTTTAGTCCTTTGAGAATCAGACCATTTGCTCTCTCAGCTTGTCCATTCGACTGGGGATGGGCGACCGATGCGTAGTCGACTCGTGTGCCTTCAGAGGCGCAAAAAGCTCTGAACTTGTCCGAATCAAAGTTTGACCCCTTGTCAGTGATGATGCTATGCGGGACTCCATATCTGAATGTTAGCCCTCTGACGAAACCGATAGCAATGCAAGCGTCAAGATTCTTGATGGGCTTAGCTTCAATCCATTTGGTAAACTTGTCGACTGCCACAAGCACATGAGTGAAACCGCTCCTGCCTGTTCTCAGTAGACCAACCATGTCCAGTCCCCAGACAGCAAAGTGCCAGACGAGTGGAATGGTCTTTAGGGCTGATGCAGGCTTGTGTGACATGTTGGAGTAGAACTGGCACCCTCCACACTTGTCGACTATCTCTTTTGCCATCTGATTTGCTCTTGGCCAGTAAAATCCCGCTCGGTATGCTTTAGCCACAATGGTCCGAGAGGACGCATGGTGACCATAGGTCCCCGAGTGGATATCATCAAGGATTATCTGACCCTCTTCTGGTGTTACGTACTTCTGACTGATTCCAGTCGCGCTTTCCCTATACAACTGTCCCTTTATGACTGTGAAGGCCTTGGATCGGCGGACGATCTATCGAGCCTCTTCCTCGTCCTCCGGGAGTTCTTTCCTTAGGATATACGCGATGTACGGTATCGTCCAGTCAGGAGTGATTGCCAAGACTTCCATGATTAGGTCGACCACAGCAGGAACTTCGACTTCAGTCAGATCTGTGGCACTTTTCGGCTGCGGGGCTTCTTCTGTAAAAGGATCTTCTTGGACTGACGGCGAGTGAATGTGTTCCAGGAACACGTTGCTGGGAATGGCTTCTCTCTTGGAGCCTATCTTTGCCAAATTGTCAGCTGCCTGATTTTTCAGTCGGGGATGTGATGAAGCTCTAACCCCTCGAATTTCTTTTCTAGCTTTCTCACTGCATTGCAATAACCAGTCATAGCCGGACTTCTGACGTCCCACTCCTTCATCACCTGATTAACCACCAAATCTGAGTCGCCATAGACCATGAGGCGACGGACGCCGAGTGAAATGGCCATGCGCAGCCCATACAAAAGTGATTCATATTCTGCTTCGTTATTGGAGGAATCGAAGTGAATCTGGAGAACGTATCTGAGCTTATCTCCTCGAGGGGAGACTAATACTACCCCAGCACCGGAACCATTCAACATCTTAGATCCATCAAGAACATGGTCCAGTGCTCCGAGTGATCTTGAGTCAGAATTTGCTGTTCAATCCACTCGGCGACGAAATCTGCGATTGCTTGGGACTTGATAGCCTTCTTTGCTTCAAACTTGATATCTAAGGGAAGGAGTTCAATCGCCCACTTAGCCACTCGACCAGTTGCATCTCTGTTGTGCAGAATCTCTGACAGTTTGGCGTCGCTGACGACTGTAATGGAGTGGTCAGAGAAGTAATGTGCAACCTTCTTCGTGGTCATATAAATCCCATATACAAGCTTCTGGTAATGGGGATATCTTTGTTTTGTAGGGGTCAAAACTTCAGACACATAATAGACTGGGCGCTGAACTCTGAAGGCCTTTCCTTCTTCTTCCCGCTCGACCGTAAGTACCGTACTGACAACTTGTCCTGTGGCTGCAATGTAAAGCAGCAAAGGCTCTTTGCTGATTGGGGCAGCAAGCACCGGCTGGGTGGAGAGCAGAGCTTTGAGTTCTGCAAATGCTACATCAGCTTCCGGAGTCCACTCGAACTTGTCAGACTTCTTCATCAGTCGGTAAAGAGGCAACGCCTTTTCACCGAGACGAGAAATGAATCGACTTAGAGCGGCCAAGCAGCCTGTAAGCTTTTGGACATCATGCACGCGCACAGGACGCTTCATCCGGAGTATGGTGCCAACTTTTTCAGGATTGGCATCGATCCCCCGTTCGGAAATGAGAAAACCGAGTAACTTTCCACCTGGAACTCCGAATGTGCATTTTGATGGATTGAGCTTGATATCATACCTCCTGAGGTTGGCAAAGGTTTCAGCAAGGTCAGTCCGCAGGTCGGAACCTTTCCGTGACTTGACCACAATATCATCCATGTATGCCTCCACATTCCAACTGATTTGAGTGAGTAAACACTTCTGAATCATCCTCATGAATGTCGCTCCGGCATTCTTGAGGCCGAACGGCATGGTGACGTAACAGAAGCACCCGAATGGGGTGATGAAAGCCGTTTTGATTTCGTCGGGTCCATACAGACGGATCTGATGGTACCCAGAATAGGCGTCTAGAAAAGACAATCTCTCGCACCCCGCGGTCGAGTCAACTATTTGGTCGATGCGAGGGAGAGGAAAATGATCTTTCGGGCAGGCCCGATTGATATGTTTGAAATCAATGCACATGCGAAGCGACTTGTCCTTCTTGGGGACCATGACGACATTGGCGAGCCACTCGGAGTGGTAAATCTCTCGGATGAACTCCGCTGCTAAGAGCCGAGCCACCTCCTCGCCACTGGTTTGCTTCTTCTGGACGGCGGACCGTCGAAGATGTTCCTTCACGGGCTTGAATTTTGGGTCGAATCGTAGACAGTGGTCAGCCAACTCTCTGGGAACTCCAGGCATGTTAGAGGGTTTCCATGCGAAGATGTCCCAGTTCTCACGGAGGATCTGGACGAGTGCTTCTTCCTATTTGGAGTCGAGCGTCATTGAGATGTGAGTCGGGGCAGCATCGGGGTCAGTCGGGTGAATGTGGGCTGGCTTTGTTTCCCCGGACGACTGAAAAGCTGATTCTGAGGCAGGCTTCTTGGCTCGCAACAATTCACTCGGATCGGCGATCTTCTGGTACTCTTGCAGCTCGACCACTGCCATTTGAGCGTCAGCAATCTTTGAGCCCTTCTGAAAACACTCGTCTGCCTTCTTCCGATTGCCTGTAACAGTGATCACGCCTTTGGGACCAGGCATCTTCAATTTGAGATACACATAACATGGTCGAGCCATGAAGCGTGCGTAAGCTGACCTGCCCAAAATGGCATGATAAGCACTTTGGAAGTCCACAACCTCGAATGTCAACTTTTCCTTGCGGTAATTCTTTGAATCACCGAAAACCACATCAAGAGCAATCTGGCCGAGTGATTCGGCTTTCTTCCCAGGAATGACTCCGTGGAAGCTCATGTTACTGGTACTGAGCCTGGACATCGGAATGCCCATTCCTTTCAATGTTTCAGCATACAGTATGTTCGGGCCACTGCCACCATCCATCAGGACTTTGGTCAGTCGAGTGCCTTCGACAACTGGGTCGACCACCAAAGCTTGCCTCCCAGGGGTGGCAATGTGCGTGGGGTGATCGGACTGGTCGAATGTGATGGCAGTCTAAGACCACTTCAGATAATTGGGTGCTGCCGGAGCAACCATATTCACCTCACGGTTAATGACTTTCAGTCGACTTTTGCTTTCGACATCAGCAAAAATCATCAGGGTGGAATTGACTTGGGGGTATCCATCGTCACTATCTTCCTTGTCCTCAACCCTGTCCGACTCCTTTTCCTGGTCTTTGGACTGCTTGCCCTGAAACTACTGGATCAGGAGCCGGCACTGTCGAGTGGTATGCTTCGGGTAAATAAAATTACTCTCTTCATCTTTCTTGGTGTGGATGTGACATGGCAGATCCAAAACATCATTCCCATCCTGATCCTTGACTTTCTTGGGCTTCCAGGGTCCCTTGGGTTTTCCCTTGAACTTTCCCTGGGTTACGGCCAGGGCCTCCCAAGGGGCGGCTGGCTCGGCCTTCCGCTTCTGCTTCCGACTAGAGTTCCCTCCGGTTTCTTGGGCGACTGCCTTGTGCTTGCCACTCCGGAGTCGATCTTCGTCTTCACCATTAGCGTATTTGGTGGCAATCTCCATAATCCGATTCAGAGACATCTCTCCAGTTCGACCGAACTTCAGATTCAATTCTATGTATTTAACGCCTTCTTTGAAGGCACAAACTGCTTGATGATCTGGAACATTCTCAACCGTGTGATGCAGTGTGATCCACCTCTGGATGTAATCCCTCAGAGTTTCATTCGGCTTCTGCACGCAAGACCGCAATTCCGTAAGGCCTGCGGGTCGCTTGCATGTTCCCTCAAATGTTGTGACAAACACTCGGGAGAGGTCCTCCCAAGTGTAGATGCTGCTGGGTGCCAACTGATTTAGCCATGCTCTGGCTGAGCCCTCTAACATGAGAGGCAAATGCTTCATAGCCACCTCATCATTGCCACCGCCAATCTGTACAGCCACTCGGTAATCTTCGAGCCAAGTGTCAGGCTTAGACTCACCGATGAACTTGCTGACTCCAGTCGCCAACCTGAAGTTGGGAGGAATCACTGCGGCTCTGATGGCTCGATTGAAACACTCTAGCCCCGAAACATGTACCCTGCTGTTGCTGGCAGGCGCATCTCTGTTGTGGCCTTCCCGATGAGCTCTGTTCCTGTCAACCAAACCTTGAACGAGGATAGATCTCGCATCAAAGCCTGGGTCCCTGGGGTTGACTGGAAACCTCTGCCCAACACTGAGAGGGCGCCTGTCATCTCGATGTCGAGGCGCATATGACCCACTCCTCGGGGGAGGGGTTGGCACTCGACGTCGATCATCACGATCGGATCGGTGATCATACTGCTCATCCCACCTGTACTGATCATGCCGGTCACCACGTCCCTCACGCCTCGGGGGTGATCTCGGGCTGTGAGCCGACTGGACTGTATCTGTTGCAACGGATCGACTGTGGATCCTATTCCGCGACTGAGAAACGGCAGAATTCTGGTTTCCCGCTGCCCGGAGCAACGCTTTGATCTGCAACAAGCCCCTGCCAGCCTTCGACTGGGAGGGCTGAATCGATTCTGCTATACGGGCCGCGGCGGCCAAATTCTGAACCGGGGTTCGATATACCTATGTCGGCGGGAAGAGGTGACGTCGACTGGACTCGGGAGCTCGCCGACGCGCTTGCTCGTTGAGTGTTTGCTGGAGATTCTCCAGTCGAGTGCGCTCGGCCAAGTTAGCCAAGCGCGCATCCTCCAAGGCCCGGGCCTCGTGGGTTTCTCCGACGATGGGAGTGCGGAGTGCGTCCATGTTCCGGCGGCGAAGCTCCTCTCGCTGCAATGACGTGAGAGGTTCGGGGAGATACTCATCGTGGGGATGCGACGGGTCGCCCCCGCCCGCGCCTCCATCAGCGCAAGGGAAACCGGGAGGACTGTGTGTTCCATCGACCGCCAGAACCTCAGCCGCTGGGTCGCTGCTGTCGCACTCG
This sequence comes from Triticum urartu, assembly GCF_003073215.2. Classification (NCBI taxonomy): domain Eukaryota; kingdom Viridiplantae; phylum Streptophyta; class Magnoliopsida; order Poales; family Poaceae; genus Triticum; species Triticum urartu. The sequence goes on from NC_053024.1 coordinate 334,092,321, forward strand.
GATGCGGTCTCCGCGGAGCCAGTCGACAGGTCGAACAGGCCGCAGAGGGATTCGTCGGGCTCGATTGCCGCGACTTGTGGGGCTGCCGACTGGCGAGCCACGGCATGCCTCACCCACCTCTGAAGCCTCGACCGACCGGTGCGCTTGCGCCAGTGGGAGACAAGGCGGGGAGACGACACGGGGGCTGACTGCTACTGGGTCGACGGCTGCCGCAGGAGGACGCCACGAACGCATGCGCGGAAGTGCGTCGCACCGCGGACGGGGAGCGCGTCGATGTCGAGTGGTGCCTCCTGGAGCCAGGAGGAGTCGTCGGCGATGAACGTGAGCGTGGAGAGACGGATCTCGCGGCCCTCCACCAAAACTCCGCACGAAACCATGATCAAAGGGATCGGAAAAATCGCAACTTCTCCAACTAGGCGCTAAGATTCCTGCCCCAAGGTGGGCGCCAACTGTCGTGGTTCTAACTCTGACAGTGATGTAGGGGGGGTGTATGGAGAGGCTAGATCTCAGCTATGGAGAAGTTGTAAGCACATGAGGTTTACGAGTTCAGGCCCTTCGCGGAGGAAGTAACAGCCCTACGTCTCGGTGCCCGGAGGCGGTCGATTGGATTATATGCGTGTGAATAACAGGGGTGCGAACCCTTCATACTGAGGAGGGGGTGGCTTATATAGAGTTCGCCGGCCCTCTCCTGCCCTCAGTAATGCAGGGTTTAAGGTACATTTAAGGTTGGGCGTTACTGGTAACGCCCCTAATAAGTGCTATAATGACCATAAAGACTACTTAATAGCCGACCGTTAGCCTACGGAGTGACTTTAGATCTCCTGGCTGTCGAGTGGTTGGCTTCATGGTCGAGTGATAGCTTCTTGGTCGAGTGTCTTGAACCCGTCGAGTGGGATACCTTCAAGTGGATTGAAAGGTGACTTCTTCTAGGGATGTCCTTGGGTGGGGCTCTTTGGACAGGTCCGTGCCCCTACCCTAGGTACATAGCTTCATCAGCCCATACAAGATGTGCCAATTCGGCCCGTCAACGGCCCGTTAAAGATTTCACACCATTGCAGCCCATCATCAGTTCGAGCCCGTTAACAACCTGCTATATATTTGGGCTTAATATCGGCCCGATGAGATTTCGGCCTGTTAACGGCCCATTCAGTGGATGGGCCAATTTTCACAATGTACATCTTTCAGCCTTTTAGCGACCCATTTAAATATTGGGCTAATTTCTCGCCCGGTGTGTCTTTCAGCCTTGTGACGGCCCATAAATTAGTTGGGCCATTTGTGGTCGGACCTGAGTTTCGGCCTTTTAGCAATCCATTTAAGTGTTGGGCCAATTTTCGGCTCGGTGTGTCTTTCAGCCTGGTGACGGCCCATATATCTGTTGGGCCATTTGTAGTCGGACCTGAGTTTTGGCCTTTTAGCAACCCATTTAATTGTTGGGCCAATTCCTGGCCATGTGTGCCTTTCATCCTGTTAACGGACCATAAATGAGTTGGGCCATTTGTAGTCGGACCTGAGTTTTGGCCTTTTAATGGCCCATGCCCTTCATCGTCCAATACCAGCCCGGTTTCTCTTTTGGCCTGCTAAAGGCCCACAAAACAGTTGGGCCATTTACAATACGACCTGACTATCGGCCTCTTAGCGGCCCATGCTCTTCATGGTCCAGTACAAGCCCTCTGTCTCTTTAGGCCTGCTAAAGGCCCATAGTATAGTTGGGCCATATGTAGCCCGAACTTAGTAACGGCCTATTCACGGCCCGTGAAATCAATTGGGTCCACCTGTTGCTCGCTTCGATATCAGCCTATTAACGACATGGGAGTTAATATGGCCAACCATTAACTTTCGGCCTGGTAATGGCCCATTAACTTAATGGGCCCACTAAAGTTCATACATGTCTTTAGGCCAAATTAGATAATTTGAGCCCATTACGACGAGCAATTATGCATAGGACCAAAACCGATCAAGCAAAGGTACGGCATACAGGAAAAAACATTGCACATCCAGCATATATTATAGGAAATTACATCCACTTGGCAATCAAAGATTGATGCCAGTGCAAATAAATGAACAGATCCTAAGGATCTACAACCTCACAATCTGCAACCTAAGCACGGATGACGCCCATAAGCATGTGGGCAAGTTCTTGCTGCTTTGCTACACTATCTCTGAAAACATTGATCAGTTGTTGTGTCGCACGACCCTGCACCTCTGATTCCTCCATCATTCCTTCAGCCATTAATTGGTTCACAAACATACATTTTTTCAGTTGCATTCAAGACAAAGGATACTGAACAGATTCAAATGGCGATTCTGGCAGGCTTGTATTATTGATAGTGGAGAGTGTCTCGACCACTGCATCATAACATAAATTAGGAGCGGAACCAAACAGATTAATCATGAGTTATTGGCATATTACCTGGCCTAGATTTATTGGAAAGAAACAATGGGGTTGCCTTACTGTTCTCAGAGTTTGTCTTCTTATCTTCAGCAGCCTGCACCAAATTAAGACACTAGCATTGCTATCATTGGCCAAGTCAGATAATAGCAAAGCTACATTGGCACAACGAACGTTTGGGCAACTAGCCAACACCAAATTAACAAAATATGGCACAACTATCATCAGCCAGGTAAGGTAATACGAAAGCAACATTGACATAATGAATGAATGGGCAACCAGAGCAGCACTACAATTCAGAAATGTGCATGATATGAGATAGTACACTCATGCAGCTCAGTATGCAAAACTACCAGGCAGTTTTCTTTACAAAAATCAACATTGGCACCTTTAATATTTTGCTACAACTAATTTTAGATCAGACAAAGGTTGGATTCACACCGATTAACAAAATACATGCTGATGTAAAAATATAGTGATATACAACATGTACTTACATTAGCATTGGAGCAGAGAAAATTCCCGCAAGATGTTTTCCTCGAATACAATCCCAATGAAGGAAATCTTATATTATTTAATCTTATTTTCTAAAAGAGAGATGGGTAAGAAACATGTAGAAAATATGATCAGAATGCTATAAAATTTCATGATGCGAGGATACGCACACGCTTCTTAGAATGGAGTTGACATTCTTTTGCTGGACTGGAGAGGACTAGTTCTTTGGCCACTGGAATTTGCTTATTATCAGTGGGAGTTGGGTTTCTCTATGCTGGAGCAGTATCTATGAAAAATGGAGTTGATTTATTATCTCCTGGCATTTGGATCTTTTGCAAAGACCTGGTTTGTAACCCTTCAGATTCTAACATAGATGTCTTCCCCTTGCATGCCTTATATAGAAGAATGGTGCATCAATTATAAAACATGCTACAGCAGATATGGAATAGGTACTGAAGAATAGAAAGGCATGACATATTGACATGTATTCCCTCCATCCGGAAATAAATGGATGGGTCTAGGCGTATTTCAGTTCTATATACATCCAGTTTTATCCATTTCTGCGACATGTAATCCGGACGGGGGGAGTATGATGTAAGAGCTAGGGATACAATAGGACAACACAGTAAAAAAATACTGAAAACCCACTACAGAACCAAAGTAATCAAATCCACTGATATGAGATAGTACACTCATGCAGTTTAGGATGCAAAACTACCAAGCAGTTTTCCTTACAAAAAATCAACATTGTGGCCTTTAATCATACATTTTGCTACAACTAAATTTAGATCAGATAAAGGTTGGATTCACGCCGATTAACAAAATACATGCTGATGTGAAAATATAGTGATATACAACAGGTACTTACATCTGCATTGGAGTACAGAGAATTCCTGCAAGAATCTTTCCTCACAGACGATACCAGTGTAGAAATTCTTCTATCTGTTAAGCTTATTTTCTAAAAGAGAGATGGGTAAGAAACATGTAGAAAATATGATCAGCATGCTATAAAATTTCATGATGCAAGGATACGCACACGCTTCTTAGAGTGGAGTTGACATATTTTTGCTGGATTGGAGCGGACTAGTTCTTTGGCCACTGGAATCTGCTCATTATCAGTAGGAGTTGGGTTTCTCTATGCTGGAGCAGTATCTATAAAAACTGGAGTTGGTTTATTATGTCCTGGCGTTTGGATCTTTTGCAAAGACCTAGTTTGTAACCCTTCAGATTCTAACATAGTCATCTTCCCCTTGCATGCCTTGTATAGAAGAATGGTGCTTCAGTTATAAAACATGCTACAGCAGAGAGATGGAATAGGTACTGAAGAATAGAAAGGCATGACATATTGACATGTATTCCCTCCATAAAAAATGGATGGGTCTAGGCGTATTTCAGTTCTAGATACATCCTTTTTTATCCATTTCGGCAACATGTAATCCGGACGGAGGGAGTATGGTGTAAGAGCTAGGGATATGACAGGACAACACAGTAAAAAACACTAGTTGAATCTAAAACTGTATGCTAGCGGAATAGGTACAGAAAAAACTAAGCCTGCATACACGTGTATGATTGGGAAACTAAGATGGCATTGCAACAGAGCACTAGAACATCACTTCAATGTAAAAAAACATGGTATGGTAGACAGATGAAGTACGTACTGATGAATAACAATGCATAAGATATTCAGAAGCATGTTGTCCAAATTAAGCAGATGGCATTGCGATAGAGTAGAATGATAATACTTGAATTTGAAAACATGTTATCACGAATGGAATAGGTACTGAAAAATAGGAAGGCATGACATATTTACATGCATGATCAACATGCTAAGCACATGGCATTGCAACAGAGTAGATACACTCCAGGAGATTATATGCATGTTGTACCCATATCACGGGCCAAGTTAGAACAAGGACCTTGTGGGTGAAGAGGATTCAACATCTTTCTGCAAGTCTTCTTAAGAACTTCCTTTACATGTACCATCATATTGGGTATCATTGACATCAAGTTTATTGGCCTTTACATTGCTCCATGAGGTTCTTGTGGATATATAAGTGTTTGCAATTATATCTGACATGCATGGAAGACAACTAGTAGTTAGATTTATGTAATGAGTTCCTGTAGGAGACGACATAAATAGTAGGACTAGGGTTAACTAGCAGCAACAGGTCTCAAGAACTAAAGGGAGAACTTAACACAGATGAAAGCTACAGAATATGTATCGTTTGTACTCGAGATTAACTAGATGGCACACAAAAGTATTAAAGAACAACATGGGTAATACTAGAAGTGGTATAATACTATAATCACCAGCCTGTGGGATAGCATTGGTTGATGGATGATAACTATGGAACACTGTTACCTAAAGAATAAGTATCTTAGCTGTACTATGGAACATCGTTAACTCCTGAACAAGACTCGTAAGAGATCAGCATGAATATACAGTGAAATGTGATAATCTATTTTCCATGCTTAGATGAATAACAAAGCCATAAATGTTGCACACAAGTAAGATGAGGGTACAACCTATCTGGCCGCCATCCATAGGAGTGAGCATCATGTGCTGACTTGTCGATGGCCCTGCAGTTGTTGAGGCTGTCCATGTCGGGCACGCGCATTCGATGCAGGGAACTGTTGAGTGGGGACTATAGCTCCCTCCTGGTGTATGCTTCCCTTTTTGGAGCAGATGTGGTGAGTCGGAAGACGGTGTGGCTGAAGATGCAGATAACGCATAACGTTAAGAACGACACATCTCTTTGATCTGAAGAAATACACTAAGGGATCAACAGCAAGGTATGAGACTGGTCACACGTCTGTTGACTGAGACTAAATTGGGGTCACACGATTTTATTTTATTTTATTTTGGTACTGTCCGATCTACGGCGGATGGCTTGATGGCCGTCTTGTGCCTCCCGGTTGACACTGTTAGGAATCTTCCCCGAAGAGCTAGCAACCAACGGCAGAGCAGCTTGCCTCCGCCGTCCGTGGCCCCGGCCAAAACCCCGCTCCCCACCCCACCGCACTGCCATGGTTGTGCCGCCCCCGGGCCAATCCACAATGACTCCCCGTCATCCAGATCCGGCGACGGCAGTACCTTGAACCCATGCAACTCTAAGATAGCCATCTAAGCGCTGCTACCGCGGCGAACTTGCAGCCCCGCACCCTTACGTTAGACACCAGCCAACCGGTAGCCTAGGAGCTCCGCCGCCTCGAGGGGTGCTGCTTCCCATTGGGAATCGATTGGCCCAGAATAAAAATTCAGACAACTGATGCCTAAATAAAGTGATTGGAGATGAGGGTGTGACCAATCTGGCGGCATGGTGAAGTAGGCAGGTCCAGCTGCCGAGTCGGTGAGGCCGGTGCGGTTGTGGTGGCCACCGGCGGTGGGGAAACAGCGATGTCGCGACGGTCGACGGCTACGGGGAAGCAGCGACAGGACTTTGGACGGATCCAAAGTTGGAGCCGCTCCGGCGCCGTGAACAACGGCGGGGGTGAATCGACTCCGGTACGGTTCATGCGGCCATCGTCGAGGCAGCTCCAGCAGCATGGAGTAAGAGGCACACGGCCCAGTGCACGACGGCAAATGGACAACGTCTCCGGCATTAGGGAGGAGGCGGCTGTGAAATTGGTGTGGTCGGGGCGCCATGGAGGAGGGGCTGAGGTTTCTCGGCTCGGGAGAAGGGAGCTTCCGGGGAGAAGGTGATTTGGCGCCCACGAGGTATGAATGGGGGGGATTGGGAGGGGAGTGGAACCATGTTTTACGGACGCATTTGTCTGAAATGTGAGGGCGAGTTATAGTTCTACCCCCGCCTTTAGGCTTCTCGACTTGGGTCTATGTACTCAGGGTCGGGGATAGTAGAGTAACTTTGCTTCTCCCCAAATAGTGGGCGGGAGCGATTTTGGACGAGGAGGGCGTGTTTTGAAATATAGTGGGCGTGAGCGATTTCGGGCGAGGAGAGCGTGTTTTGAAAAAGTGGGCGCGAGCTATTTCGGGCGAGGAGAGCGTGTTTTGTTGACCATGGTTTATGAATTATTCGGCACATGTCATTTTAGCCGAGGAGAAGGCGCGCTTGGATGAAGTTGCGAACCTACCCTCGATGCACAACGGGCCAATTAATGTGTCTCCCACATAGGACGGTAATTTCGCGTCTCCCATTTATTTGCTCGGGCGAATTCCACCGAGCAGAGGATGTTTAACAGTTCGTTCAAAATTTGGGAGAACGAGCATCCACGTCTACCTTACCAAGTCGATTTGAATCAAATTTAGAAATATTAGCTTGCCACTTCTTTTTTAGATGGAGAGATGATGCTCGGGAGTATTGTGTTTTTACATGCTTGTTGCTAGCGATTTACTATATGACAAACAGTTGACCCACTCAAAAACGGGAATCAAACCCAAAATGAAATATCTCGATTCAATAAATAGCTCGTTCACCAGGTCAAAATAGTGAACTAAATCCAAAATAGAACACCTCAATCGAATAGCATGTTGTATAGTATTATTGTACTCCATGAACATGTTGAAAGTCAAATTAATGAACTTGTTTGATATATGCATATATCCGTTCATGTGTGGATTGCAGACAACATGTTCTCCAATTTAAATATTTGAATGCAAGTTTATATCGAAACATGGTTTATATCAGTCTTTGATGCATAAAACGCGACCTCCCCCTCTCCCTGACTCATGCTCTCTCTCTCCCTCTCTCTCTCTCTCTCTCTCGTCGACAATCTTCAATTCTCTCGCACGCATCCAACACACAAACCTTGTTGGTCCTCTCTCTTTCTCTCCATCTCTCTCTCTCTGTGTGTGTGCGTGGGGGGGTCTTTCTAGTTCGCATGCATATATACTCCATGTATAGGTCTCTCTCGCACACTATGTATGATTCTCTAGTCCAAGCTAGATATCTTAGGTGCACTCGACGTACGCACAGAAATTCCTTGGCTCGTTGCCCGTAACTCTCTCACGCACCACTCTGTCGTCTCGGAGCTCTTCCCCCTCTCTCTCAAACTCTCCATCTACCTAGGTCACACATACACATTCATATCTCACTCGCATTCCATAAGCCCATCTAAAACTCTATCTCTCTCTGTCGTTCCCTCTCCATCTCACATGCACACACACACAATCTCATGCCTAGCTAGCCAAGTATGATGGTCACTCACTCAATTGTAGGCACACGCAGTCCCCCCTATATGTGTATGACTAGCTAATCTTAGTCTCCATCACAAACATGTGCATGGTCTATCTCGATTTCTCTCGGGGCATCTTTCTATCGCGCACGCACCTCCCTCGATCTCCCACCCATATAGTCCCCTCACGATCTCGAGGGGGTCTCTCTATCACAAACACACCCTCTCGCCCTCCCCATGTGTCCATGTTCTCCATGTGTCCCTCTCGACCTTTGTTCCTTGTTGGCCTGACCTCTATTGGGCATGTTCTATAGGGGTGTCTCTCTCCGTTGCAAACAATCACACACTAGCTATCTTCGTGTATCTCCTCCCCTTGCTTTTCTATCTCGGAGATGCATGCGTGACATGTTCGCCTAAGAAATGAAAAAAACACACACTCTCTCTAATTTATCATTTGTTGTCACTTTCTCTTTCACACACATACTCTTTTTTCACACTTACTCATAAACACACTTGATCCCTCTGGACTTAGGAACTCTCCTCGGTCCATAGCATACCGATTTATTGAAAAGTCAAACATCACAAAGTTTGACCATGTACGTGGAGGAAAACAATTACATCTGGAACGGCGAACATATACCATTAGATTCACCATGAGATGTAGTTTCGTATGATGTATATTTGGTATTGAAGATGTAAATAACATTTGTGTAAACCTGTTCAAAGTTTCCAAAGTTTGACTTCTAAAAAAATTACTGCACTGCATTATCGAGCGGACGGAATATCTCTTTCCCCCTCTCAGCTATCTGACGCACCACTCACCTTATCGGGGCTCCTCAATCTCTCTCAAACTTTATATCTCCCTGGTTCACACATACACATGTCTCACTCACGCTATTCATATAGACCCATCCAACACTCTCCGCCCTTGTTCTCTCTCTATGTGACACGCACCCCCTAATAAGTACCATAATCCCTCACTCCATCATAGGCACAAGCACTCCCCCCCTAAGTATGATTGTCTCTCACTAGCCATCAGGAACACACGTATTGTCTCCTTCCATCCATACGTCTATCTCGATATCTCTTGTGGTATCTCCTATCACGCACACACCTTGTCACTCGATCTCTCACCCATGTAGTCCCATCACGATCTCCAGGGGATCTCTCTATGGAAAACATACACTCTCTCCTCCCCATGTCTGCATTTTCTCTGTACGTCTCTCTCGACCTCTCTCCCTTGGTCGTCAGACCCCTCTTGGCCACGTGCTAGGGGTCTTGCTCTCTTGGTTGCAAACAACCACTCACTATCTCCTCACCTTGCTTCCGTTGTTTGCATAAGACACACACGTTTTTTCTCGACTTTTATCGAGTGTTGTCCATGTCTCTTTCACACATGCACACACACTTTTTTCACTCACTCTTTCTATTTCTCTCTCTCCCTCTCTCTCTATAGTTAGGGACTCTCTCACGTCCATAAGCATATGGATGTTTTGAAAAGTCAAATCTCAGAAAAGTTTGACCAGGTATATGTGGAGAAAAACATTTACATCTAGAAAGATAATTAGATTCATCACAACATGTACTTACTTCATACTATCATTTATCTTGGTATTGTAGATATAAGTAATTTCTTTATAAACTTGGTCAAAGTTTCAAAAGTTTGACTTTAAAAAAATGTTGGAACTACATTATCGAACGGAGGGAGTAGCTCTTTCTCTCTCTCTCTGCTATCTCTCACGGGCCTCCCCTCTCACACAAACACTCTATACGGACGGATTATATGCTCACTGTGTCAGTGTATAGCTCCGTATATTGTTTAGTTGACCGGTCAACCAGTCCACATGCTGCTTTGTCAGCTCGTGTTCTGTATCTTCGTTGTAGGGATCTATGGTAGGGTGCGTCGATTGCAAATTAAAATTTCCTACGCGCAGAGCAACCAAGAACATGCTACGGGAGATGGATCACAGTTCGTTACCACTAGACGCGCAGTGCCGTGCAGTGGAAGAAGAGTTGGGGTAGCGCGTCCGCGTGGATCGTCTCCTCCTTGTCCGATCTCCCTCGTACAGCCGGTGGTCGGTTCTCACGTATAGGTTCGCCAGAGTGGCGCAAGTGCACCGCCTCTAATGGTATCCGCGCGTGCAGGAGGAACATCGTGCGGCGGACTGCTAGGTCCGATCACACAACCGGCGGCGAGTGGAGGTGTCTATTCGCAACACATGCAAACCCTAGTGACAGCGCCGAAGCGATCAACCGCGTGAGTGTGCGGCACCTCCATTATATATAGGCGTCCGTCGCGGGCTCAACACTTGGGTCTCGCACGGACCCTAAAGCCCATAAGTCTACTCGGCCACAATCCGAATACAGTTCGGATCACATCCGACCAATGTCCTCGGATCCGACCTTGTAGGTTCCTTCCCTTAAGCGCGCGACCCGTTATGTTCAAGTCAGCTTGGTCGCAGTTCGGATCACCTCCGAACTGCACGGTTGGTAGCGGCCTATAGCAAGGCATGCCGAACACCAAGCAGACTATGAAGCTGGTTAGCGAACCTGTACATCATACTTCCATTCCTTTTGCCACACGATACATGTTGTCGAGCTCGAGGCGAGACTGTCATCCTTGTGCTAGCCTGACCTCTTTCTCATTCCAGTCATGCCAACCACAAACCGGATTATCTCATAATCCTTGTCGCATGGCCATGCTTATCCTGGTCGGATCACACGAGGGGCCCAGAGTATATCTCTCCTGATCGGAGGGGCAAATCCCATCTTGCTCGACCACGTCTCGCAGCATGGTTCTGGACAAACCCGAAACCTACCTTTATAACTACCCAGTTACATAGTAGCGTTTGGTTGGCCCAAAGAAAGTCTGTCACCATCCCGAGTACATGTGTCAGCTCAGGTCTTAGGACATAGAACATATGTTGTACTAGAGACTCACAGATGACATATTGCTGCGTCTCATAGTTAGGTCTGTCCGACTTGGACCTTATCTCGACTCGGATCCGACTACGTTGAATCCGACCAGATCCTTCCAAGTCCATATTATCCGGTTAGCATCCAATGCTCCATGGCTAGTGAGACCAAGCCATCGACCGTGTCATATGCTAGTCTAGTTGGCTGCGTGTCCACATAGCCCTTTCGACTATGGACCTTTTAGGACAGTCAACATACAATGCATAGTCCCACAAACAAGTCACGTACTTGCTGATACACATTATTAATAATGTCTAAGGACTATCTTTATTCATAAACACATAGGAAATATCATCATACATGATTGCCTCTAGGGCATATTTCCAACATTCGTGTGCTGGCCCATGTGGCAGTGGGTGAAAATAAGTAAACTAGAGGCCCATCTGTTACGCGGTGAAGTAAACAAAGTTGAAACCACCCGAGGTAGCACCCCGCATGCTAGTAAATTGAGGGCGCATTGAGGACACACTTCTTCTGCGTGGAGGACGCACTCACGCACAATTCACCACTGCGCGGAGGCATGCACAGAAGGACGCACTCGCGCACACCCAGCACACAACACACACCAGCACACGTGTACACCAGCGTGGCCGCCGGTTGAGATGGACGGCGAGGCAGCCAACAAGCGGAGGTGGCTCGAGCCAAAACCGCATCTGGCAAGCCTGGACTTCATCAGCAGCCTCTCCGACGACATGCTGCTCGTCATCATCGGCCTCCTCCCCACCAAATCTGCCGTGCGGACCGCCCTGCTCTCCCGGCGGTGGTGCCCCCTCTGGTGCCGCGTCCCCCTCAACCTCATCGTCGACAGCTGCCTCTGCAACGGAGATTGCAAACGCATGGCCGCAGTCTCCAAGATCCTTCCATCACACCCTGGGCCATCCAAATGCCTTGACATCCGCATGTTCAGTACCAACTGCAAGGTCCAACACAAGTTCGATGAGTGGTTCTTATCCCCTACCCTAGATCAGCTCGAGGAGCTCAGTTTTAAAGCTAGACGATGTCGCTCTCTACCGCCGTCCGTGCTCCGCCTCGCGCCAACACTGCGCCAGCTTCAGCTTCAGCTCCTGCTATCCTCCCCAGATTAATGTCGTGCCCGCCCTTCTTCTCCCTCAACTCAAGAAGCTCGACCTCTTCGACGTTGTCATCTCAAAGAAGGCTATGGAGCATATGCTCCGCAGCTGTACTGCGCTCGAGTACCTTCGTCTTGAGAAGATCCACAGGTTCATTAGCCTTCACATCGCCTCGACGAATCTCTGATGGATTTATGTGTCTTGCTGGCCCCGCAACAAGACATCAGTTGGAAAGAGATCACTCCAGCTATTCCACGTTATGGTCATTGAGAATGCTCCTTTTCTTGAGAGATTGCTTGTATCGGATCTAGAAGGTCCAACAAAAATCAGGGTCATGGACGCGCCAAAATTGACAGCGTTGGTGCACTCGTCTGCCAAATTCTCCGAACTCTTTATTGGATCCGTAATCGTTCAGGTACAGCACTCATCTTCTTCTCTGTCTTCTTGAAATTCACATTTTTAAATTTCTTCTTGATGTATTTACGACCGTCTTCCAGAAAATGATTCCAACAAACTTGACCCAGTCTATGCGCACAGTGAAGATCTTGGCAATAAAATCTATCAGCCACAATCTGGATCAAGTTGTTGGATTCCTTACATGCTTTCCGTGCACGGAGAAGGTACTCATCGAGGTGAAACTTCTTTCCTATTAGTAAACGATAATCACAACGTAGCTCAAATTTTTCGTAATTTTCCCAAATTACAATGACAAGTGTAGTGTTCAAAACTGCATCTATGCACTGCACCGAAAGAAATGTTTTTAGTATTTTACTCACATGATCACCTGCATCGTTTTGTTGTTGTACTACTATAGTAGCCTAGGCTAGTCATAGTGGAAAGTAACTTAGACTACTCCAGTAACTCTATGGTTACCCTAAGAGCAAGTACTACCTTTGTCCTAGTTTACTCTTCCTATTTTGTAGTATCAAAATTTGACCATAGATTTAACTGACAAAATGTTAATGCATGTCACTAAGAACTATATCATTGGATTCATATTTGAACACAATTTCAAATGGTGTAGTTTTTGGTGACATGCATTGGCATTTTCTTACATAAATATATGGTCAAAATTTTATACTAAATAAGAGGTAGTACAAAAGTGGGCTATAACGGCCCTCCACTATGTAGGCCAAAACACGTGCCAAATTCACTTGTGATGCATTTGGCATCAATGCCCCTCCATTGCTCACCTGGTGCCCCAATCTGGATCACCTACTTTGCTCTGGTGCCAAATTAACTCACGCAATGAAAAAACACTTGCGTGGGAGAGAGAGAGAGAGGACTGCGGCAATAAAATAACACTTGTTTGGGAGAGTGAGAGGCTGGTGTAGTTGGTTTGATTGATTTGTTTATACATGTGGGTCTATGTGCACAATGGTGCCAACTCTCTCACATCACGAGAGCGGTGCCAAAATCTTTTGATTTGACATCGATGCGTATTATGGCATCGGCCACATAGTGGAAGGCAACAAATGCCCAAGCTCTTCACGTACTCCTAGGTAAATGAGAGGAAAGAGAAAGAGAGAGAGATAGAGAGTGAAAATATATCACTAGCCAGCCAACCCTATCGTATGAGAGAATGATATTGGTACCTCTTGATGACACGGTAATCTTATACTGCCAGCTGCTCTAATATGTTCTCTTCTTTTGCAGATAAAAAAAGACCCGAAAGTGAAAAAGGTGTTGCACTATAACAATCTCATCGAATGCCTTGATCTCCATCTTACAGAAATTGATTTGATCAACTACCGAGGCAGCACATCTGAGATTAAATTGGCCAGGTTCTTTGTTCTGGAGGCAAGTGTGCTCAAGGTAATGAGGTTTGGCGTTCTCTGGCGCAACAATGAATGGCGTGCTGATCACCGCAAGCGTCTAAGCCTAAATGACAAAGTCTCCGCAGAAGCTGAATTTGTTTTTGAAACATCAAGTGGCCAGAGACTCGAAAACTTATTTGCCCATTAGTGAGTTGTCAGGGTGGTGGATTTTATTTTGTATGATAATGCTGCATCCACCTAAAGTAACGAAAGTTCTTACGTAAACTTCCTAGTAATTCCCTCTTCGTAGGTGCAACATTACTCCTAATATTTCTAATATCAATTTGAAACTTGTAATATTGCCATGTCCTATTCCTGCGTTTTCAAAATCATGCGAATCAAACAGGTCCTGAGTTGGTGATGATGTTGTGCCTGACATCTTTCACCAATAGCCGTCGGATCTAGATCTAACGCATACAAACCAAACTTCTCCAGTTTTGCAAAAAGATGCCCGCACTTGTTCCCTATTTACAAACAACTCCTTGTCTCTCACAATCAGCCTTATCTCCTCCCCACCACATCTAGAAGGCCATGGAAAAATCTGGTGTGATGGCCGCTGCCGGCGTCGTCCACCCCCCAATCTTGGTGTTCTGTGCAATGCACGGGCATCTACGCACGGGAAATTATGTCGAACACGGCTAGTTGTAAGCAAGCTAGGTCTACCGCCATGATGATAGTGCCTGCAGATGGTGAGGCTGACTATCATATGCCGAACATGGTGCCTATACTCAGGTGTCATCTCCGGCGTAGAGTCTTGTCACTTCACTGTGAGGAGCAGCACGTAATAATTTGACCAACGGGTAGTACAGTGCTACTACATTGGTACTACTACTAGTACTAGCACCACCGTCTGGATTTAGTAGTACTACCACATCCATCCGGATTTAGTATTTGACTAGCAATATCTAGTAATGCATGTCACAAAAAATGTACTACTCCCTCTGTAAATAAATACATTGTGTATTGTTTTATTCCTATCGGCGAGGTAACTTAATGTCTTTTTGCTACTTAATAGGATTACATGCAATGAACTAACCACTGCATGTGATGTTTGGTAGTCTCAATTCATTGAAAGCATGCACGGGCACGGAGGGGGACGCAGCTTCATTGACTTAATGCACCTGACTTTGGGTGTATGACACGTGGGCCCAACGGGTGGCTGGCCAACCTGTTATACAGCCAAAGGCAGGTGTAGTAGAGGGGCAAGGAGTTGATAGCCAACACGCACGTGAATTCAACGTAGTCTGCACTTCTCATATAAAGGCTCCCGCCAGTCCAATCTACGAAATCCTATGCACCTACGCACCCAAGGGTAAGAGTGATCACTCCAATCGCAAGATCAGTTGACAAGAAGCTAGACCCATGGAGGCGATGAGCGCGAGCATCAGCCGGCTGTGCCATATGGTCCACGACGCCGGCCTGCGGTCCGGTATCGAGGAACGTCTCCAGGTAGTGCTTGAGGCCGCCGGGGCGAGGGACCGCTTGGACGACAACTTCGTCTCCTTGTTCGGCGAGGTCCTCATCGGCTTCCTCGACAAGTTCACCATTGTCAAGAAGCTCGCGGACAACCTTGACGTACGCCTCCAGCCCATACGCCCAGGCTCTATGATGCCTGCCACCCTCAATGGCCTCTATGGTGACAACCTCTTCGACGCACTGGTGGCCCTGCGACTGCCCGCTGTCGCGCCGGAGAATGTCCACCTCGAGGTCGCGCTCGTCGCGCAGCGCCTGGCGCAGCAAGACACCATCGACGTAGTCACCCACATCTATGCGCAAATCGTCCACAAGGACTAGTACATGCAAGAGGAGGATGATGCGCTGGCCTTCTTGGACCGCAGGGCAACCTTGGATGGCATTGTTCAGAAGCACATTGAGCTTGCCGCCAACGTCGCTGCTCCTCACACGTCAGTTGGTGACCCAGTGCACTAGGGCGTGAGGATGTCGTTGATGGATTCGTATGTATCTTTATCTTTCCGTCAAATCCATGTAGTAGTATATGGTACTACTAGTAATTATCTTAACTTTCGCATCAACTTCATAATTTTCCTACGTACTCCATGCATGAACCGCGCCAAAACCAAACTTCTCATTACTCTAGGGAAAATCGTTATTTCTATCTATCGGTCGCCCCATGGAGCAGAACAAAATTTTACAAGTTACAAGTTCAAAAGGAAAAGCCTGCCGTGTTCGCGTCGCACCCCCACACGGTTTGTCCGGCACGCCGCTCAAGGGGGAATGCGTGCTGTGTTGCATTTTCACTTACAAGTGGGACCGTAGTTGAGCAAACCGACTATCGGCAAACCCCCACCCCGCCCACCGCGCGATAGCTGAGAAATTAGGAGGGAGAAGAGATGGATGTAGCTAGCACAGACTCTAAGAAAATTGGTGTCGGATGGGAATCGTGTGGGTGGCGTGTGCCGTACTGCTAGACATGAATTCTAGTTATGGCCCATGCCACACCACTATATCGAGGTGCTAGTTACGTAGAACAAATTTACTGGAGTCCGTGCTCAGCCCTCCTTTATCTCTCTTCTCAGCCAGCCGGCAGACGTGCGGAGCCCATCGTCTGTTTGCTCATATGCGGTCCCACATGTCAGTGAAAATGCAAGAGGACCCACTGAACCTGTACATCTTTCACCTCGACGTGCTGGTGGTGAAAAACAAATCCAATAAAGATCTTCGGTGGCTGCTTTTGGAGTTACTCAAGAGTAGTAAGATTCTATTTACAGTTTAACCCAAGATGCACATCATGTGGGTTCACCTACCACTCTATTTTCTTGCATGTGTCGGATTTCGGGTTCCGGAAGACCCTTAAGGTTCGAACACTGGGGTGCGCGCAGAGATTACGCCTTCAACCTCTCCGTCTCACAAGGAACTAAACTACTTAAAGAACTGCGCAAGAGACACAAGATTTATACTGGTTCGGGCCACCGATGTGGTGTAATACCCTACTCCAGTGTGTGGTTTGTGGATTGCCTCTTAGGGCTGATGAGGATGAATAATACAAGGAAGAACAGCCTCACGAGGGTCTGTTCTTGGTTGGGGTGATGAACTGCTTGGGGGAGTTCGGTCACCTCTCTCTCTCTCACTCACTTGTCGATTATGCCGAACCGATCCAACCGAACCCCTTGCTATGTGGGTGGCTAGTCCTATTTATAGAGGCCCTGGTCCTCTCCCCAAATATTGAGCGGGAAGGGATCCAACAATGGCGGGCTAATTTGAAGGGGGGCAGCTAGTACATCTATCCTGACAAAAGCAGTCTTCGCCTGCCAAAGGCTCTGGTGATGACGCCGTGCTGGGCTCCATGGTGACCTCCGTCTCGTAGTCCTCCTGGTCTTGGTCTCATTGCACCGAAGTGGCAACCTTTGCCTGATGCCTCGGTACTCCGCGGCTGCGCTTGCCCCCTTTGCACCAAAGAGGAAAGAAGGACGCTGCGCACACTGGCACCCGCCTGGTGCCCTAAGTCGTCATGGCTTACGTCATGGGCACCTCGCGAGGTACCCCGCCTTGATGTCTCCGCCTCCTCGCGAGCCAGCCTGATGAGGATTCACCTGAGGATGTGCCGTGTCGTCCGCCTTGCGAGGCTTGGCCCCTCGCGAGGGTCTTGAGTCTTGTGTTGATGAAGACGGGTCGCGTCGGGCCCCCATTGCGCCACGCAGCAGGCCGCGGGCAGGCAAGTCTGGGGACCCCCGTTCCCAGAACGCCGACAGTAGCCCCCAGGCCCAAGGCACGCATGGACTTGGCCGTGCCGAGAGGCGAAAGGGCAAGGGCGAAGCGCCGCGGGCCCTAACAGCCTGCGGCCTTGGGCGCCGCGCGGCGGTTGATTGGACGTGGCGTCTCCACTTCCCCATGATGCCTTGGTGATCGTGCGAGTTGGACAAGTCCCTGCATGCAGATCATGTTATGATTACCTGTGATCATGGAGGCCGGCGGTTGGCCTTCGCCAGCTATAAGTACGGCACCGCGCGTGCCCTTCCAGTCCATCTCTTCTTGCTCTCTCCTTCGCCTCAGTTCTTGCTCCGTCTTGGTGTGATGGCTCCATCGAGGAGGTACTCGGCTGCAGAGAAGGGGAAGGCCCTCCAGGTTGGTCCTGCCTCTCCCCCGCCCAAGCGCGGTCGTGGGCACCCTCGGAAGCATCCGGTGGCCGCCCCGGCAGCGTTTGGTGGCCATGGGGGCGGCTCCCAGCGCGGCGGCGGGCGAGCCGCCGTGGACGAAGGACGCGCCTGGGTTGCACGCTCTCCCAGGCCATGCTTTCGTGCTATGCAGGCGCTGCCGGAATTCGTCGTCTGGTTGGCGGAGCCGACTAGTGCCCGGCTCCCGCTCCCTCGCTTCCTCCTTGGTGAACTCCCGGCCGGCGCTCCTGGTGGCCTCTGGCTTCAGGCGGAGGGCTGCTGCAGCAGGTCCTCGTGGGTCGCACTGGAGGCCTCCGCCAGCGGGGGCTTGGCCTTCACTCGTGGCTGGCAGGCGTTCGCCCGCGCTCGCGGCCTGGAGCGTCGGTGCACTCTGCACTTCAGGTTCGATGGCGATGCCACCCTCTATGTGAGGGTGTTTGGGGAAGATGGTCTCCGCGCGGGGTGTTGCCCAGAGGACGACGACCGTGTCCGCGGGCCCCGCTCCGATGGCAATGAAGGAGACAGTGCCTGTGCAGATGGTGGCGTCCGTGACTCCCCAAGCTTCGTCAGCTCTTCCTCAAGCGACTCCTCCAGCAGTGGCAGCAGTTCTCCCCGCGCCGTCCAGCTTGCTTAGGAGGTGGCGGTTCGTCCGCTCGCCGTCGCGCCCCGGTGAAGCACGAGAGGGAGTCCGCCTGAGGCCCCGCGGCAGCCCGTGTTGCCTCCGCGGGCTGATGTGAGGGGGGGCTGTGCCGGGCTCGTCTTTTTCCTTTCCCTTTTGTTTCCTGTGTAAGACAGAACAGCTGCATGGAGCCCCCTTGGGGTGTGTTGGGAAATATTGTCGTTTTAGCTATTACCTTGATCCCATTTTTGCGCCTCTTAACTATACGCCTGTGCGTAGATAGTTCTTGGCCCCTGCCGGGGGGCGACCGACCCAGGCCATGTGTGCGTGTCGCGGTGCCCGGGGGGCACGGACTAGGAGGGGTGCTCCTGTAATGCGCCCGGGCCAGGAAACCTTCCCGAGGCTGGAGCAGAAATGCTCGCGAGGACGTTTAGGCACCATCCCTCGCGAGGTCGTGTACGAGAGAAACCAAAGCGAGAAGCGGAAATCGGCGAACCACAAATCAGCACAGCGACAACTTCAATAAGACTTCAAATGCAAATAGACATGTCAACTGCGGAAAGCAAATGAAAAAGCTGCGTCCGGCACCTAATCTAGTCTTCGACGTCTTCTCACCAGCGCGGAGCTAAGTGCTGCCACTGCGTGTGGGAGGGAGCCCCAGGGCCTGAGGCCGGCTCTCCTGAGACTACGGGGCGTGTACAGCCCCACTCATTATTACGTGAGAGTGTCACGGGGCGGCGAGCTTCACAGGCATTGGCCTTGCTTCACAGGCTCTGGGCCTTTTTTCCAAAGCGCGATAGCTTCACAGGCACTCCCCTTGCTTCACAGGCTCTGGGCCTTTTTTCCAAAACGCGATAGCTTCACAGGCACTCGCCTTGCTTCACAGGCTCTGGGCCTTTCAAAAAGCGGTGATCTTCACAGGCACTCGCCTTGCTTCACAGGCTCCGGGCCTTTCCAAAAGCGATGATCTTCACAGGCACTCGCCTTGCTTCACAAGCTCCGGGCCTTTCCAAAAGCGATGATCTTCACAGGCACTCGCCTTGCTTCACAGGCTCCGGGCCTTTCCAAAAGCGATGATCTTCATAGGCACTCGCCTTGCTTCACAGGCTCCGGGCCTTCCCAAAAGCGATGATCTTCGCAGGCACTCGCCTTGCTTCACAGGCTCTGGGCCTTTTCAGGGGTAGAACCTCCGGAGGTGCTGGATGTTCCACGCATTCTGGATTGGCACTCCCTCCTGAGTCTCCAAGCGCGCGGAGCCGGGCCTGGAAACATGAACAACCTTGAACGGGCCCTCCCACATGGGAGAGAGCTTGTGCAATCCCACCCTGGAGAGGACCCGTCTGAGCACGAGGTCTCCTACCTCAAGAGTCCTGGGGCGGATGTTGCGGCAGTGATATCGCCGCAGCGCTTGCTTATACCTCGCCGCTCGCAGCGCGGCCTCCCGGCGATGTTCCTCCCCCAACACGAGGTCCATCCCCCGCATGGCGTCCTGCTGCGCCTCGTTGAACTCCAGGACCCACGCGGAGCGACGTCTGACCTCGTGAGGGAGGACTGCTTCCGCTCCGTAGACCAGGAAGAATGGGGTCTCCCCAGTCGGTTTGGTCGCGGTGGTGCGGATGGACCACAGCACGGACTGAAGCTCGTTGTACCAACCTCTGCCACAGGCCTCCAGCTTCTTCTTGAACGTCCTCGTCTTGAGGCCCCTCAGGACCTCTGCGTTGGCTCGTTCGGCCTGCCCGTTGCTTCGGGGGTGCGCCACCGAAGCGTAGCATATCTGCGTTCCAAGGTTAGCACAGTATGTTTTGAAGAGGTTACTGGTGAACTACGAACCGTTGTCTGTGATGATGCGGTTCGGCACCCCAAACCGGCTCACGATGCCCCTGATGAACTTGACTGTGGAGCCCGCGGGGATGGCGCGGACGGCCTCCACTTCAGCCCACTTGGTGAACTTGTCCACGGCGACGTAGAGGTAGCGGTAGCCCCCTCGCTCCCGAGGAAACGGGCCCAGGATGTCCAGCCCCCAGACTGCGAATGGCCACGAAAGGGGTATAGTCTGCTGGCCTCCTGCCGGCTGATGGATTTGCTTGGCGAGGAACTGGCAGGCCTCACAAGCTTTCACCAGTTCGACGGCGTCATTGAGTGCGGTGGGCCAATAAAACCCACTGCGGAACGCCTTGCCGACGAGGGTCCGTGATGATGAATGATGTCCACAGTCTCCGTCGTGCATATCTTCCAGCAGTTCCTTTCCCTGCTCCCTGGAGATGCAGCGCAGGGATACATCGTTCGGTCGCTTCCGGTAGAGCTCTCCATCCTTGATGTAGTACGCCGTGGCCTGCCGTGCCACACACTCCGCTTCCTCCTCCTTCTCCGGCAAGGTCCCTTGTGTTAAGTAACTCCGGAGCTCTGCGATCCAGCACCCCTCCTGAGGTTCCATCGTCAGGAGCAGGTGTGCTCCTGAGGCCGGGCCACAGACCGGGGCTCCTGAGGCAGGTGGCTGGGGGAGCTCCTCCCGAGGCTGAGCCGTGTTTGACAATGACGGCACGGCTGAGGGCTTGAGGAGCCGCTCCTTGAAGACGCCAGGCTCCTGAGGTAACCGCCTCGACGCCCGTTTGGCGATGTCGTCGGCCTCCTGATTGGTGCCACGGGGCACATGCTGCAACTCCAACCCCCAGAACTACTTCTCCATCCTGCGGACCTCCGCAAGGTAGGCCTCCATATGCTCATCTTTCGGCTCGTACGCCTTGTTGGAGAAATTAACAAGGAGCTGCGAATCGCCCTTAATGGTGAGGCGTTTCACCCCCAGGGCTGCTGCGGCCTTCAAGCCCGCTATTAAACCTTCATACTCCGCTATGTTGTTGGAGACCTTTTCACCTTGCTGGAAACAGAGCTGTACAGCGTAGTAGAGCTTGTCCTGAGTGGGCGATATAAGCACCGCCCCAGCCCCAGCACCATGTCTGGAGAACGCCCCGTCGAAGTGCATGACCCAGCCTTCCGGCGCCTCGCTCCCCGGGGAGAGGGACCGATCCTCGTCGGCCTTGAGGCCTGGTGCCTCCGTCCATTCTGCCACAAAATCTGCCAACGCTGCTCCTTTGATGACCCTGGTTGTGCTGAACTCGAGCTGAAACGCCTGCAGCTCTATGTTCCACTCAGCGACCCTTCCGGCTGAGTTAGGGCTCCTGAGCACTCTCTCCAGGGGGTATGATGAGACGACTTTGATGGGATGAGCCTGGAAGTAGTGACGCAGCTTGCGCGAGGCTACCAGTAGCGCGAGGAGGAGCTTCTGAGGCATTGGGTACCGTGGCCTCGCGTCCCGTAGCACCGTGCTAACAAAGTAAACTGGGTGCTCAACAAGGCTGAGAGCGTCTGGGGTTACTGCGCCCTCGGGAGGTAAGGGCGCCTCACAAGGCGACGTAGCTTCGGGAGGTGGTCCATCCGGTCGTGCAGCCTCCTCTGCCTCCAGTGCATTCTTCGGCAGCCGACCCTCCTCAACTGCGGTTGTGGCTTCTGCAGGCTTTCCTTGTTCCCGTTTCGCCTTGCCTCGGGCAGCCGCTGCGGTCTTGACCTGGCGCTCCTCCCTGACTGCCACCAGGGCTGCGCTGGCGGAGTAGGGTGTGGCGACGAGGTACAGTAGCAGGGGCTCTTGTGGGCGCGGAGCCACCATGACTGGGGGACTGGTCAGGTACCTCTTGAGATCTTGAAACGCCTTATCTGCCTCTTTAGTCCATTCAAAGGGCCCCTTTTTCTTCATCAGCTGAAAGAAAGGTAGCGCTCGCTCCCAAAATTTAGAGATGAAGCGCCCTAGTGCGGTCACGCGCCCAGTGAGCTTCTGCATTTCTCTGAGGGTCTTTGGTGGACTCATGTCCTCGACCGCCTTGACCTTCTCGGGGTTAGCCTCGATGCCACGATGGGACACGAGGAATCCCAAAAGCTTGCCCGAGGGGACGCCAAACACGCATTTCTCTGGGTTGAGCCGCAGGTTCACTGCGTCGAGGCTCGCGAAGGTCTCCTCCAGGTCTTGTATCAGGGTCTTGGCCTCCCGAGATTTTACAACCATGTCATCAACGTAGGCTTCGACATTCTTCCCGAGCTGCAGGCCCAAGGTGATGTGCATCAGCCGCTGAAAGGTTGCCCCTGCATTACGCAGTCCGAATGGCATGCATGTGTAGCAGTATACCCCACACGGGGTCAAGAAAGCGGTCTTCTCGACGTCTTCTACTGCCATCTTGATCTGGTGATACCCGGAGAAGGCGTCCAGGAAACATAGCAGGTCGCACTCCGCAGTGGAATCGACGATTTGGTCGATGTGGGGGAGCAGAAACGGATCTTGCGGGCATGCCTTGTTGAGGTTGGTGAAGTCGACACACATGCGTTCCTTCCCCCCCTTCTTGGGCACGACGACAGGGTTGGCCAACCAATCCGGGTATCGCACCTCGCGAATGACCCCGGCAGCCTCTAGCTTGCGGGTCTCTTGGGCAATGAATGCCTGCTTCTCCGTGGACTGCCGCCTGGCCTTCTGCTTCACGGGGTGCACATTTGGGCACACGTTGAGGTGGTGCTCGATGACACTTCTGGGGATCCCCGCCAGCTGATCGGGCTCCCAGGCAAATACCTTCTTATTCGCACGCAGGAACTTGACCAAGGCCTCCTCCTGCTCAGGCTCAAGGTTGGCGCCTATGGTGAAAGTGGCACTGAAGGACCCGTCCTCGTCGACGGGTATCTGCTTGGTTTCTGCTTTGTCCTGGGTGAACAACTGCTTCTTCTTGGCGGGAGCAGCCCCCTTGGGCTCAGGGGCCTCCTCGTTGACGGGCCGTGCTGATGCCGCCGTCTTGAAGGCGAGCTTGAGTACTTGCAGGGCGTCCCTGGTGTCCCCGTGCACGGCGAGGGTACCGCTGCTCCCGGGCATCTTCATGAGGTTGTACGCCGGGTGCGTGGCGGCCATGAACTGAGCCAGTGCCGGGTAGCCGAGGATGGCGTTGTAGGGGAGGTCGATGGGGGCGATGTCGAAGTCGACCATCTTCGTGCGAAAGTTGTCGTAGGTGCCGAAGGTTACCGGGAGCCGGATCTGTCCCAGGGAGTCGGATGATCCGCCCCCAACACCCGAGAAGGATCGACTGGGTCGCAGCCGCTCCCGAGGTATGCGGAGGAGGCTAAAAGTCTCGACCGAAAGCATGTTGAGGCCCGCACCGCCGTCGACGAGGGTCCTGGTGACGGCCACCTGGCAGATAGTGGGAGTACACAACAGGGGGAGCGCGCCCGAGCCGACCGGGTTGGTGGGGTGGTCCTCCGAGCTGAAGGTCAGGTCGGCCTCGTGCGCCGCCCGGTCCCAGGGAGCCCCCTGCCGTGCGGAAACGGCGTTGACCCGGCGGGCAAAAGGCTTGACGTGGCGACTCGTGGGCGGCGCCTGGGAGCCGCCCAGGAGGGCCGCAACGATCGGAGGCCTCGATGTTGCGGTGCATTTACTCTGTCGTGCAGGCGGATGCTAGGGTGGCGCTCGCCGCTCATTCCCCGCCGGGCCGGTGGCGGTGTTGATGGCGGGCGACGGGGAACGACGAGGACGCCCACCGACGGGGGCCGTCTGGGCGGTGCGAGAGGCGACGGTGGCCGGGCGCTTAGCGCGGGCCCGACGAGCGTCAGACATGGACGCGACGGTCGGAGGAGAGCGGAGTAGTGGAAGACAAATTCTGGCGCACCCCTACCTGGCGCGCCAAATGTCGGATTTCGGGTTCCGGCAGACCCTTAAGGTTCGAACACTGGGGTGCGTGCGGAGATTACGCCTTCAACCTCTCCGTCTCACAAGGAACTAAACTACTGAAAGAACTGCGCAAGAGACACAAGATTTATACTGGTTCGGGCCACCGATGTGGTGTAATACCCTACTCCAGTGTGTGGTTTGTGGATTGCCTCTTGGGGCTGATGAGGATGAATAATACAAGGAAGAACAGCCTCGCGAGGGTCTGTTCTTGGCTGGGGTGATGAACTGCTTGGGGAGTTCGGTCACCTCTCTCTCTCACTCACTTGTCGATTATGCCGAACCGATCCAACCGAACCCCTTGCTATGTGGGTGGCTAGTCCTATTTATAGAGGCCCTGGTCCTCTCCCCAAATATTGAGCAGGAAGGGATCCAACAATGGCGGGCTAATTTGAAGGGGGACAGCTAGTACATCTATCCTGACAAAAGCAGTCTTCGCCTGCCAAAGGCTCTGGTGATGACGCCGTGCTGGGCTCCATGGTGACCTCCGTCTCGTAGTCCTCCTGGTCTTGGTCTCGTTGCACCGAAGTGGCAACCTTTGCCTGATGCCTCGGTACTCCGCGGCTGCGCTTGCCCCCTTTGCACCAAAGAGGAAAGAAGGACGCTGCGCGCGCTGGCACCCGCCTGGTGCCCTGAGTCGTCATGGCTTACGTCATGGGCACCTCACGAGGTACCCCGCCTTGATGTCTCCGCCTACTCGCGAGCCAGCCTGATGAGGCTTCGCCTGAGGATGCGCCGTGTTGTCCGCCTCGCGAGGCTTGGCCCCTCGCGAGGGTCTTGAGTCTTGTGTTGACGAAGACGCCGACAGCATGACACGACCTGGATGCTCGATGTCCCACGTGTCGGCAAAAGGAAGAAGAACTCGACCAAATCTTTGGTTGTGCTCTCGGATTAGACTAGTTGTGCTAACTTAAAATTTTATTGTGTAGAATGGATGCAAGTTTTGGTATTGGGAAGAAGAGTGCAACGATATATTGATAGAGCGCAATTTAGTAGATGTTCTAGCACTTTTAGCTAGCATAGCGGCTAGAGATGAGACTAGTGCACTTGTTGATAGAATAGAGGCTAGACACGTCTACTTCTTTACACTCGAAGAAGAAAGAAGCACACAAGATCGAGCCTCCGCAGATCAACAATGAATGCATCGAGAAGGCACTAATCCAACTTACAGGAGCAGTTATGGAAGTTGGATATCTTCTAAAATGTATTCTTGTGGTTCTTGTTTTCTTTGGTCTTGCTTTTCTAGTCAAAATTTTGGTGATGTATTTCCATGTACCAAAAAACAATGATGAAAAAAAGATATGTGTTTGCAAAGAAAAATGTACGCGGTTGGGATGCGGTCACGCGTTCGGCGCATGACCACCGCATCCGAGAAATGGCCCAGACACGACCCCATTGCCCTACCCGAACGGACAGAATCTGGGAAAAACGGAGGTTTGTTTGGGGTCGTGCGTTGGAGTTGGCCTTACAAGTGGAACCGCAGTTGAGGAAACCGACTATCGGCAAACCCCCACCTCGCCCGCCGCACGATGGCTGAGTTAGAGAAACGACGAGGTTGAAGAGATTGCTGTAGCACGGACTCCAAGAAATATGGTGTCAGATGGAAGTCGTGCTGGTGGTGTGTGCCGTACTCCTGGACGGGAATGCTTGTTCTGCCCCATGCCACCCTACTACTCCTACTACTTAGGTGGTGTTTGGTTCTCTAGTCCTAGGACTTTTTCTAGTCCGTGGGACTTTTTGAAAAGAGACTCTCAAGGAGGTGCTTCTAAGGACTTTTAGCAAAAAGTCCCTGGAACCAAACACCCCCTTATAGTAGTAGTAGTAGTAGTAGTAGTAGTAGTAGTAGTAGTAGTACTAGTAGTAGTAGTAGTAGTAGTATCGAGGATTCGAGGGGCTGGTTACGTACAGCGAACACATTAACATATGGCCCACCTCACACTGATGGCAAATTTCCTGGAGTCTATGCTAGGTTAAAAAGTGTTCTTTGTGAGGATGGGTGGATGGTCTCAAGTTTAAAACTTGTTGTATTACGTACGTAGACGTAGAGATAGTGCAGCATGTGAAGCTAGTACAAATAGTGTACTATTGTTGATTGGCCTCATCCGATAACCTGTTGCAATGCACATACAATTATGTATTCGGAAAATATTTTTTTGCCTCGTGGCAGCACCCACTCAGAGAAGCGACTCGAAAGCCATTCACAAATTTAGTAAGTTTATCACAAGCATAATATTTTATTACATACAACATGTCATCAACCCACAACGACAACGAGGAAAAATTATAAATACTAAAGTTTTCATCACACAACAAATAACAAGCAATGAAATGAACATCAACTCAACCAATCCTCGGTGTTGGAAACGCTTGCTTTGAACCACAAGTGATTCTTTGGGAATGGCCAGCTACTGTCAATCTCGAGACCAACGCAGGACTGATCATCCAGGTTGAAGCGACCTACTATATCACGACCAGGGTAGGGAACCACCGCAATGTCCGACGTATAGATACAGTTGCTTCTCATAAATGGTAGTAACATTGTGTCAACAACAGTTGGATCGCCTTTCACCATCATTGGATAGTTTTGTCCAAGGAAGAGCGAGTTTGCTCCAAGACTATCAATACTGTACTAGGGATAAGGTGTTGGCCCTAGCACAGTAGTATCCATCCAGAATACCATACAACGGGTGTTGGAATAGGCCCGGAGAGTGCGACCATGGGAGAGAACACCTACTTCCTTAGTAGTAACATCAGCAGTGGGTTGTATACAGACAAGAAGGAGTGATCCATCAGAAGTTGCCAGGCGCCATTTAGTATATCGGCCCTCCTCGTCCTCATCTCCCCCTTGGTTATGAAAATTTTCAAGTATAGGTGGTGGAATGTCCACATGACCTTGGAAACACAAGAAGAAGGTTAATTAGTAGATAAGGGAAACTTGCTAACTCGCATGCATGTGGGTGAAACAATTATAATTACGGTGGAAGACAAACGTACCGAAACTACGAGGATCCCATGCAAAAATAGTACCACGAGTGGTGGCAGCAAACACAAGACCCTCGTATTCAATTGCATCACAGTACACATCCGTGTATAGAAACTGATTTTTGAGCAATATCCATCCAGTCGAACCACGAAGGACGGCAACAAGCTTGTCGAAGATAGCAACAACTTGATAGTTCTTGTAATTCCAAGAGCGGTTGGGAACTCAAGAAATTGCTATCTTCCGTAGACGACAGTCACCATGATCATATTTGAACGTACGTAGATCATCTGTGTGCTCAACCTCAGGGCGCTCAGAGATTTTTGGAAGTGGAATCCACTGACGAGTGTACACATTCACAAGTTCCCACTCACAATTGTACCCAATATAAACAACCCAATCTCCATTTGCGCCTGCCCAAGCCTTGCCCTCAAGCGATGGCATCTTAACATCATATGTATCATTATCAAGCGGCATCAACGTGCACAAGGCGAGGCTTCCCTCATCCCCGCGCCAGTCAGCAGGGTCACGGCGAAGAAGATAGGGGAGATCAAACCGCTCCTGGACCCTTGGGTTCCTTGTAATGATGTTATTAGTTGAGTCGAGAATGGGCTTGAACGAACCTGCCATGCTAGCTGAGGTGATGACGTCGCACCGATCAATGAGTTCCCCCACCACGTCATCTTTCAGATAGGGGCAAGAATAATGGGCTCGTTTCCGGCTTGTTCCCTCCATGGAGAAGACGATCGAACAATGGAGGAAGGAAGGGTGAAGGCAAATGGAGGAGTCAGGAAGAGTGTGCGACAGCAGTTCCAAATCGAGAGGGAAAGGCGAAGAGTCAGTGGATGGTTGCCAATTTGCCACGGTACACAAAGATGCGCCCTGGCCTACACGTCCTTTCAGAAATTGTACAAAAGGACTCGCCATCTTCTCACTGACATGTTGGAACGGGACCACATGTCAATGAAACATGGTGTGTAATTTCTCGTGCAAAATGCGATCTGGCCGCGTTGTTCCGAGGTGCCGCATTAGTTATCGACCTTTATTTTTTAACATACAATCTAAGTGGATAGCTCCTGTGGTCATCACACATGAGCGGATATATAGGTGGGCTAGGTGGGCAGGCGGCAACAATCTAAGTGCTAAAAGAGCTGGTCTCGAAAAAAGAGTTGATCCAATGCTTGGTTTTGTTTAGATTTTCCAACTATGACCATTTGATAGAGTAAATCAATGGCTTACGTTCAAAGTTATTCTCATACTATAGAATGGTATAGGAACGTGGAGAGATTTGGTTGATTTTATATCACTGAATAATATAAAAATATTATGAGTGCAGACGCTCCACCCCGAGGTTTGTAGCTCCTTCTCGGTTGTCAGGAATCTGTGTTCTTCCACTCTTTCGTTTAAGACGTGAGATTTGTTCATCGTGTTGCCGACACGCGGAACATCTATATGCCTCCATTTTAAAAAATCATACTACATGCCTCCATGACACGCGGGACATCTAGCATCAAGGTGGCGTGTCATGCAAGAAAATGGAGATATGCAGTGCGTAAGTGAGTCGTGTACTTCGATGGCACCTAGTACTACGCAATATTTTTTCTCCTCGATGGCACGTGAATAGTGCACGTACTCAATGACAGAGCACGGGATGGTAGCCATGGACATGGCCAGCCCTTTTTGAAGAGAGTACTAATAAATAACTTTGATGTGTCCCGTCAACTCGCAGAACGACGAGAAGCTTGCTTACTACGCCTTCTCCCTCGTCAACGCATGCGTGGTGGCTCGTAGCACAAGGAGAAACTTTTTCTTACAAGCGGTGGACGTGCAGCAGTTCATTTGGTGTCACATTGCCAGAAGTACTACTGTAGTACCATCATTATTGTTCGACTTCCGGAAGAGGAGAAGAGCCAAGCGCAAGGTCACCTACTAACCTAGTACAGTACTACTATAGCCAAAGCTGGTCCACCTTTTTATAGCATGATTAATTAATATAGGAGGCTCTTACAGCGGCACATCATTTAGAGCAAGTACTCTATTTGTAGGAACAAAGGAAGTGAAACAAAAGTTGGAGTGGATTCTAGATTGCCAATTAAAACATGATTACATAGGAAAAAATCCTATAGTATTCTATCCTATGAATCAAACGACCAATGTAGGAAAATTATGAGGGGGGTCTCTCCAAAAGTGTTCCTTGGCTCGCACCTAGCATCACGGTGGTCGAACTTGGAGTCATTCATCTGGTACACGTGGCATCTCAGATCTGGACACAAGGTGACGCGACCTCTCACTTCCTCCACCATTTGAAGCAGCGCGCCGGTGGAGGGCTAGCATACTCCAATATTAGGTTGGCTCAATGTGATGTGGCAACTTCATATACTAACTGGATGCTGGGTATACTACTACGGTACTCACACTCCAAGAAGTGACTCGAAAACCATTCATAAATTGAGTCTATGACATGCATTTGCAACTGAAATGTACCATTCATTAAATACAACAAGTCATCAACACACAACGACAACGAGGATACATGTTGGATTATAGATTATTTCCAACAAAACATTCTAGCAAATACTAAAGTTTTCATCACATAACAAATAGCAAGCAATGAAATGAACTTCAACTCAACCAATCCTCGGCGTTGGAAACGCTTGCTTTGAACCATAGGTGCTCTAGGAAGGGCCAGCTATTGTCAATATCGAGAGCAACGCAGGACTGATCATCCAGGCTGAAGCGGCATAGATCAGGACCAGGGTAGGGAACCACCGAAATGTCCGAGGTATAGATACAGTTGCTTCTCATAAATGGTAGTAACATTGTGTCAACAGCAGCTGGATCACCTTTCACCATCATTCGATAGTTTGGTCCAAGGAAGAGTGACTTTGCTCCAAGTCTATCAATACTGAACCAGGGAGAAGGTGCTGGCGCTAGCACACTAGTATCCGTCCTGAATACCATGCAACAGGTGTTGGAATAGGTCAGGAGAGGGTGACCATGGGAGACAACACCTGCTTCCTCAGTAGTAACAGTCTGAGTGCATTGTATACAGACAAGAAGAGGTGATCCATCGGAATTAGTTGCCAGGCGCCACTGAGTATATAAGTTCTGCTCCTCCTCATGCTCGTGATCATCACCATCGTCATCTCCCCCTTTCTTATAAAAATTTTCAAGTATAGGTGGTGGAATGTTCACAAGACCTTGGAAACATAAGAAGAAGGTTAATTAGTAAAGGGAAACTTGCTAACCCGCATGCATGTGGATGAAACAATTATAATTACAGTGGAAGACAAACATACCGAAACTACGAGGATCCCATGCAAAAACAGTGCCACGAGTGGTGGCAGCAAACACAAGATCCTCATATTCTATTGCATCACATTACACATCCGTGTATAGAAACTGATTTTTGAGCAATATCCATCCAGTCGAACCACGAAGGACGGCAACAAGCTTGTCGAAGATAGCAACAACTTGATAGTTCTTGTAATTCTAAGAGTGGTTGGGAACTCGACAAATTGCTATCTTCAGTAGACGACAGTCACCATGATTGTATTTGAACGTACGTAGATCATCTGTGTTCTCATCCTTAGGGCACTCTGAGATTTTTGGAAGAGGAATCCGCTGACGAGCGTACACATTCACAAGTTCCCACTCGCAATTGTACCCAATATAAACAACCCAATCTCCCTTTGCGCCAGCCCAGGACTTACCCTTAAGCGATGGCATCTTGACATCATATGTATCATTATCAAGCGGCAACAACTTTCACAAGGCGAGGCCTCCGTCGTCCGCGCCCATGCGAACAGGATTATAGCGAAGAAGATAAGGGAGATCAAACCGCTCCTAGACCCTTGGGTTCCTTGTAATGATGTTATTAGTTGAGTCGAGAATGGGCTTGAACGAACCTGCCATGCTAGCCGAGGTGATGACGTCGCACCAATCAATGAGTTCCCCCATGTAAGTGCATCTAGTGCCACCCCTAGTTGGTTTTGGAGTATTGACGACAAACCTAGTTGAGGGACTAATGTGTTTGTGAGAATTGCAGGATAACACAGGTAGAAGTCCCTCATTGATTCGGTTTTCCTACCAGAGATGACCCCTAAAAATGTATGAAGACATTGATGTCAAAGGTGGTATATGAAGATATTCTCATTGAAGACTATGACAAGAGAAGACATCGCATGAAGCCTATGGAGATCGAAGACTTAGATCTTTCGTAGATCTTTTTCTTCTTTGTTGAGTCATAGGAACCACCATACTGTTAAGTGGGGTCCAAGAGAACCAGTCAGAATGACTGAAGTGATGCTTAACCAAAACCTATGTCTTCGAGTGAAGACTATGAGAGCGAATCTTGTCCAGAGTCGAACAAGTCAGCTTTGCTTGTAGCCCAAGTAAAGTTGTCGTGTGAGTTTGAAATCTGACCGTTGGAACACGTGTCAGTTCCTTAGTGACCCAGGGTCATTTCGGACAAATCAGGTCGGGTTGCCTAGTGGCTATAAATAGCCCACCCCCTACAACCATAAACGGTTGGCTGCTCAGAGTTAGAGTACGGCTTTTGTCATTTGAGAGCAACCCACCTCGAAGCCTTTGAGAGAGAATTCCTTGCGAGGATAAAGCCCTAACCACCCAGAGCCTAAGAGTGTTAGGCATCACTTAAGTCTTCTTGTTTGTGTGATCTGAAGACTTATTACACTTGAGGACTGTGAATCCTCCAGCCGGTTAGGCGTCGCGTTCTGAGCGTCCAAGAGACATTGTGGATCGCCGGTGAACAAAGTCTCTGAAGGTTTGCGAGTCTACCTTGAAGACTTACCAGAGTGATTGGGCGAGGTATGTGTGACCTTAGCTCAAGGGGAATACAGTGAGGACTGGGTGTCCTGAGCTGCATGTTCAGGACTGGGTGTCCGGGACTGTGTGTCCTCAGGTTTAAATACCTAGCCGCCCTAACCAGACGTACAGTTGTCACAGCAACTGGAACTGGTCCAACAAATCATTGTCTTCAACGAGTCACTGGTTTCATCCTTCCCTTCCCTTTACTTACTGTTGGTCCTTGTGAAGTCATTGTATGATTGCACTATCTTTTGTCTTCGCTGAGTGACTGTGTGTTCTATTTGGCTTCATAATATCTTCCTACCTCATCCTTACTACCTAGCTGCTATTAGTCATTGTGCTTTCACTTCATTGAATACTTGACTATGGTTTACCTAGTGTAGTCTACCTTCCGCTGCATGGTAATAGGTTTATTTCTATCGTTTGTCTTCGAAACTTCCACGTTTTGAAGACTTTCATAGAAATCGCCTATTCACCCCCCCTCTAGTCGATATAACGCACTTTCAATTGGTATCAGAGCAAGGTACTCCCTTGTTCTGTGTGATTCGGTTTAACCACCTGGAGTTTTAGCTATGTCGACTGCAGGGATAATTAAAGTCTCCGCTGCGTTCCCCGTCTTCGATGGAACTGAATATCCCTACTGGAAGAATAAGATGCGCATGCATCTTGAAGCCATTGACGTCGACCTATGGTATGTCGTCAAGAACGGCGTTCCCAAGGCTGGAGAAGGTGTCACTGCTGCTGATGTCAAGAAGTTCATTCAACTGGACTCTACTGCCAAGAATATCATCTGTGGTCATCTGACCAAAGGATAGTATGGCCGTGTGAGTGCTTTGGAAACATCTAAGCTAGTCTAGGACTGGCTCTCCAAGGTCAACGAAGGCGTCTCAACCCAGAGAGATCAGAGAATCAGTGTCCTTCGCAACCTCTTCAACCGCTTCAAGCGAAATGACAATGAGAATGTCCAGCTCACGTTTGATTGACTCACTACCATCACAAATGAGCTTCAAGCCCTCGGCGCTACTGAGATCACCAAGCATGAAGTCGTCAAGACACTACTGAGATCACTTGACAGTTCGTTTGACACCCTAGCCCTGATGATTCAAGAACGTCCTGATTTCAAGACACTCGATCCGTCTGACATACTTGAGAGGCTCAACACACATGAGTTTCAGCTTTCTGAGAAAAGAGATGTCTACGGTCCAAACTATGGGCGAACTCGTGCCTTGAAGGCAAAAGCTGTCTCCTCATCTGAAGAAGAATCTGACAGCAGTTCTGATGACCCTGAAGACATTGGAAAGGAACTTGCTATGCTTGTGAAGAAGTTCCAAAAATTCACCAAGAAGAAAGGCTTCAGGAAGTCTTCACGATCAAGCTCAAGGAATGATGAAGCTTCTGCTCATGACTACAAGAAGAAATACTCAATCTTCTTCCAAGTCTTCCTCAAAGTCTTCATCACACAAGAAGAGCTCATCTGGCAAGGCACGTGCGTTTTTTGGCAAGGAAATGGATTCAGAGGAGGAGTCCGCTTCTGAGGAGGCGGAGGTGGAGTCTGAGGAGGAGTCCGATTCTGGCGTTGCAAGTCTGGCTATAGCATACGTTGCCAAGTCCATCTTCAACACTGAAGACAATGACTTCATCATCGACACCGATGCAAATGACAAGGACTACTCCGCTCCTACCTACTGCTTCATGGCACGCGGTGCCAAGGTAAACACACGCACTACTCACTATCAAACATCTAGTGAAGATGACTCTGATTGTGGTTCAAGACCTAGCTACAAAACACTTGCTAAAATTGCAACTAAACAACAGAAAGCTATGGAACATATTCAAAAACTATTAGACAAAAGCGATGATCTGTTATGCGCTAAAATGACTCGATCTGAGTCCTTAATTGAAGACATAAAAAATCTTCACGTTAAGTATGAGGAACTTGAAAGTCGTCATGAAACGCTCTCAACAACTCATGAAAAGCTTTCCTATGATTATCTTCAAAGGAAGCAAGATCTTGAGAAATTGAGAGCGGCTCATGAAGATCTTCAAAAGGAAAACGAGTCACTTCGCGTTGAATAGATCAGTTCCGCTCAGGAAGGATTTGAACCACCATGTCTTAAATGCATTGAGCGTGATAATGCTACTTCTTTTGCTGAATGTTCTACTGCTGCTACTGTTGCAATATCTTCAACTGTTGATGTGGTAACTAACCCCTCTGCTGAGGATACCACTGCTATTGCTGATGAGAATGCTATGTTGAAGACATTGCTTGAAACAGGGATGTACAAAAGACTTAAAGGGCATCAGACACTATGTGATGTCCTCAAAAGGCAGATTCTAAACCGAAATCCGAGGAAAGAGGGTGTTGGGTTCGTAAGGAAAATGAATGCTGATGGCTCTTACTGGAAACCTGAGCAGTACCCCAAAACCACATGGGTTGCTGCAAAGGAACCTTCAGCAGATCCATCCAATCTATCTGGCTTCACTTGTGCTAACCCCATTGTCATTGATGAATCCTTTGATGCAAACTATAAACTGTTTAAGAATCAGAATGGTGAAGTGTTTCCCAGGTATATTGGTACTAACTGCAGGAATGGGCCGCCTATGAAGAAGATCTGGGTGCCGAAAAAGTGTTTGGAAAATCTCCCTGTGAATGTCATCATGACGCCACAGGTGAAGAAGACAAACCCCAGACCACAGGCTTCATATGGTCCAAAGGCTTCATACAGACAGAGGACTCACCTGAGTCGCACTAACACAAATGTTTTGCAGGGAAACTATACTCAGGCCTATGAATATGAGCGCGGTTCATCGAACCGCCATGTTCATAAGACCAAGAACTATTCTGCTTATTCTTATGAGTACTATTGTCTGCCTGCAAGACTTTTTGCTAGGGCTCCAAAGCCAAAGTTCTCAGACGCTGCACTTAGACTTATTGCTTCTAAGCCACCTTAGAAGATGTGGGTGGCTAAGAAAGCTTAACTCTCTTTTGCAGGGAAAGGTCTCCAGCAGAAAACCAAAATCGTCTGACGCTATTGCTGGGGACCTTAAACATCTTGTAGGGCGCAAGATCAAATGCCCGAATGGTCTTACTATGTACTTCGTTCCTGAATCGCTTGCTACTCTCCCTATCAGTCCTAATCTAGATCTAAGCTTTCATAACCCACTGGTTCGTCAAATGTTTTTGCGTCACAATTCTCTTCGTGAAGCCTATCCCCTTAACTGCACTGTAGGGTACGACACCAGCATCTTCAGAATGGATTATTGATAGTGGGTGTACCAATCACATGACTGGCAAAAGAAGCCTTCTTATGGACTCAACCTTACGTCCATCCGACAAGAGTCACATCACATTTGCTGACACTGGTAAAAGTAAGGTATTGGGTCTAGGTAGAGTTGCAATCTCAAAGGATTAACACATGGATAAAGTCATGCTGGTTGAATCCCTTGGCTTCAACTTAATGTCTGTCTCAATGCTTTGCGATTTGAACATGATCGTAATATTTGGAAAATATCGTTGCCTTGTTCTAATGGAATCTGACAAGTCTCTAGTGTTTGAAGGGTATCGGAAAGATGATTTGTACGTGGTAGATTTCTCAGCAGGACCACAGCTTGCCGTATGTCTTGTAGCAAAAGCTTCAGAATGCTGGCTCTGGCATCGGAGGCTAGGGCATGCTGGCATGAGGAACCTCCACACCCTTGCAAATAAGAAGCATGTCATAGGCATCGAGGGCGTCAAGTTCAAGAAATATCACTTATGTGGTGCCTGTGAAGCAGGAAAGATGACGAGGGCCAAACATCCCTCGAAGACAATCATGACTACTACTCGACCCTTCGAACTACTGCACATGGATCTTTTCGGTCCCACTCATCACTCAACTCTTACTACTACTGCTTGTCTCTATGGCTTTGTCATTGTTGATGATTATTCTAGATATACTTGGGTGCACATAATCCTCTACAAGACTGAAGTGCAGGATGTCTTCAGACGCTTCGCCAATCGAGCAATGAACAACTATGGCGCCAAGATAAAGCACATCAGAAGTGACAATGGCACTGAATTCAAGAACACTGGCCTGGATACATATCTTGATACCTTGGGCATCACACATGACTTCTCAGCCCCGTACACGCCACAGCAGAATGGCATCGTCGAACGCAAGAACAGAACACTCATTGAGATGGCCCGAATGATGCTTGATGAATACAAGACTCCAAGAAAATTCTGGCCTGAAGCCATTGATACTGCATGCCATACAATCAATCGTGTTTATCTTCACAAGCTTCTGAACAAGACATCTTATGAGCTCCTTACTAGCAAGAAGCCAAATGTCAGTTACTTCGGAGTATTTGGCGCCAGGTGCTGGATCAAGGATCCACATCACACTTCAAAATTTGCACCAAAAGCACATGAGGGTTTTATGCTTGGATATGGAAAGGATTCGCACTCCTACAGAGTCTTCAATCTCTTTCATTATAAAGTGGTTGAAACAGTGGATGTGCGGTTCGATGAGACTAACGGTTCACAAAGAGAGCACCTGCCAAATGTGCTAGATAAAGTTCCATCCAGTGAATCAATCAAACTAATGGGAACTGGAGAAATCATACCCTCTGAAGCTCAACCTGAAGAGGAACTTATCATATCCGCACCTGATCAACCTGAAGACAATGCTCAGCCTGAAGACAATCCCTCTAACAATGACAATGATCAGCAAGAGCAAAATCTTCGCCCTGTACATCCTCGTGTTGCCAATGAAGTGCAGATTGAGAGAATAATTGGTAGCATCAATGCACCCGGTCCGCTCACTCGCTCAAGGGAAACTCAGCTAGCAAATTTCTGTGGGCACTTCGCATTCGTCTCAATAACCGAACCGAAGAAAGTTGAAGAAGCCTTCATGGAACCTGAATGGATTCAAGCTATGCAAGAAGAGCTTCAACAGTTTGAGCTGAATAATGTATGGGAACTGGTTAAGCGTCCTGACCCTCGGAAGCACAATATAATAGGCACATGTCATTTTCTGGGACGATCACTTGTATGTTGGTCTTCAAAGAAGTAGAACTGTGTATCTCTCTCCACTGCTGAATCTGAATACATTGCTGCTGGATCTTGATGTGCTCAGCTTCTGTGGATGAAGCAAACACTCAAGGACTATGGCATTCATCTGAAGCAA
Source organism: Triticum urartu (assembly GCF_003073215.2). Lineage (NCBI taxonomy): Eukaryota > Viridiplantae > Streptophyta > Magnoliopsida > Poales > Poaceae > Triticum > Triticum urartu. The sequence continues at coordinate 334,129,659 of NC_053024.1, forward strand.
GTGCCACTCTACTGCGACAATGAAAGCGCCATCAAGATTGCCAACAACCCAGTTCAGCACTCGAAGACGAAGCACATTGAAATTCGTCATCACTTTCTCGGAGATCATGTTGTGAAGGAAGATATTGATATCATACACGTCAACACTGAAGAGCAATTGGCAGATATCTTCACCAAGCCCTTGTATGAGGAGAGATTTTGCAAGTTACGAATTCTTACAGTATCAAATAAATTCTCCCGAAGCCAGTTCCTGTTTGTCCAGCAAGCGAAAGCCTTTGAAGCCTTTGAACGTATTGAAGCCATTCAGTTTAAAGTTCATGGCTTCAGAGAAATCAGCAAGGAAGGGTGGTAGAAAGCATCGAGGGGAAACATCAAGAGATCTGCCCGATGACCTCTCAGAGCTGTACAAGACAGATCCTGAAGAGGATTACAATCAGCACAAGACACGAATCCAATGGATTCGACGCTATTGGGCAGAACAGTGGTTCAAGTACAGATTTGTGACAAAGGAATATGCTGAAAAGAATGCCATCAAGCGACCATGGGGAGACATCCTCTACAAAAATCTTCAACCCTGGACCAGAGATGAAGCCATTAAACAAGGCTTCTATCCCTGCATGGTCCGTGGACCTCAGCCTGTGGATGCCGACCCATCGTCACTGCTATGGTGTCGTGACGACAATCTGTTTAAGCGCAACTTCCAGTTTGCCCAGAACTCAGCGAAGAAGAACAAGAAGTCTTTGGGATTAGACTTCAACCCTGGTCCCTCTGCTCCCCGTGCCGATGGAACTCGTGAAGCTGAACCCAATCTTCTTGGGCCCTACTACAACTTGGAAGGTCTCATCACTCACATCGTGGTTCAAGGGACAGCCGTGAATGAGCCTGCAGATGACGTTGAATCAGATGAAGCGCCTGCAGCGCCGAAGCCAAAGAAGTTGAAGCAGCCTAAAGCTTCAAAGCCTGCCTCTGCGCCAAAAATCTCACGGGCGAAGCCACTGGCCGCTGCACCTCCTGAAGACAGTATGCAGTCTGAAGATTTGTCACGCATCTCCAAGCCCCAGAAGGTCAAGATGCCTCTGCCACACACCGGCTAAGAACCGACTGCTGCTGCCATTCTGTGAAATGATGCCATTGATCTGTCCAGTGATGAAGATCTTGCAGATGACGCCCTTGAGCAACTCATCAAGAGCAAAGAAGAAGCAAAAATCTTCAATGATCTGCCTCTCTTTGACATGACAATCATACACAACTTCATTGATGAGTGGTTTGACACGCCCAACATCAGCTTCGAAGATCTGCAACTACCCATTGGCCTCAGTGTCGCCTTCCATGGCGCCATTGCTTCAGAATTAGCTATCGCCCAGCGCATTGTTGAACTGAAGCAAAAGATTGACTTTGAGAAAGCTCAGTTCAAGAAGCATATGGCCAAGCTCAGCGTGCAAGAGGTGAAAAACTTCAAGATTATGCTACACGAGCTCAAAGAAGCCTTTCTCAAGAAACGCGCGCAGAAGCTCAGGGTTCTCGTGAGCGCATGAAGAGCCTAGCTGACAAGTGTGTGCAAGGCTACAACGAGACTGAGAAGCGCAAGGCCCTTGGGCGTCCGGGCATTGATCCCAGGATGGCTGCCAAGCAGAAGAAGAAGCCCACTGTGGCCGAACCCAACGCACCAAGGCAGGAAGCAGATCCCATTGTCTTCCCAACTAGCATGACTGGCTCGAAGCCAAAGGCCCGGTCAACCGCTTCAGAGCTGAATAAGACGAGGACTGCTGAGGCTGAAGTAAGGAAGAGGAAACATCCTGAAGCCTCTGTTACTGCCCCCTCCAAGAAGAAGTGGAAGACCAAGAAGGAACGGGCTTCTCCCACAGAGCCCTTGATTATTGAACCCATCTCCATGGTTTGCCCTGTCGCTGAACCTCAAGAGTGCCAACTGACTGTCCATGAGCCTGCTTTCACAGGGGCTCATGAAGCTGAAGACTTTCCAGGAGCTGATCCCATCGCTGCTGAAGACATTGGTCACCATGACCATGTTGAAGATGATGCAGTTCTTCCTCAGCTCGAGCAGCAACAGGTATCATCGCCTATGCTCACACACAGCGAGCTCATCAGCATTGGTCGTCCTCTGACGCCAATTGCTCAGGATGCATCATGGGCTGATCACCCACAAGCACAAGAGGAAGAAGACTTTGAGGCCTAGCCAACTCCAACTCCACAGGCGTCGCCAGCGTTACGCAGGCTTCGCAAAGGACCAAGGCCTCTAGTCTCTGAGTCTGAAGCTAAAGCTGCTGAAGACATTCCGGCTGCATCAGCCGATGAAGAAGAAACCCCAAGCGCTGCTACACCCCCGTCTCACCAAGAAGCTATTCTCGAGGAGAACGTGACTGTGACCGACCCTCCAGCTCATCAAGTGGAGGTTGAGAATTTTGAGGCTGCCACCGACGCCACTGACGCTGTCATGGCTGAAGCCAATGTGGAGCCTTCACCTACCCAAGCACCAGAAGTTAGTGAAGCCAACGATGCTACTGCTTCTGTTCTTGCGCCTGCTGCTGGTCCTCAGTTTGACTACCATGTTGAGCACAGGCCTCAGGTACAGAAGCCAATCCCCAGATTGCCCAGGTTTCCAGGTCCTGCATTAGCACCTGGATCCTTCAATGTCAATGGCTTCAAAGCAGACAACACCTTCTTCAATAGCTCCAGGAACCCCTACTCAAGGGAAAGGATATCATCTGATCGGTTCTGGAGCTATCCGCAGTGAAGCTATTACTCATGCATTCTATACAATCAAGGTCGCATCTTCCCACATAAGCGTCTTGACATCGAAGCAATAGCTGGTCTGCCCTGTCTGGAAGAAGCTCTGGATTGCTTCAAAGAGGTTGGATTGTTGCCGTTTGTCACCGACCAAGAGCACTGGAATGAAGAGTTGCTGCTCCAATTCTATGCCACACTTCACATCCGTGGGTACAACAGAGATCCGAAGACTTGGGTCCTGGAGTGGATGATAGGAAATGTTCATCACGAAGCCAAAGCCTTTGATATCATTGAGCTCACTGGTCTGCCCACTCCTGGCGATCTCTACGAACATGGTTGTCAGCTTCAGTGAAGCTGTGGAGAGCATCTTTCAGAAGCCTGAACCTAACATGAGTCAGATGCTCAGTATGATGAAGCCATTGCCCCAAGATGCTGCATATCCCAAGGAGTTCTTCGTTGAAGACCTTGAGTATCTGCCAAGGACTATTTATCACATCATAAGGCGAACTCTCTGGCCCATCAAAGGACATTCTCCACATGCCAAGCTGGAAGGTGCAATGAAGACTTTGGTCTTCTATATTCTTCATGGCAAATGCTTCAATGCACAGGACTTCTTCATCCGCCAACTTGCTGCATCAGGCTCTGATCTTTTTGGCTTGAAGTTCTACGCTCCATGGATAATGCGGCTGATTAAACTTCACTCCGCTATCTCATATCAGCCATCTTCTCGCAATCATCGGATCTTTCTGCATGATGTGGATATGTCTGTTGAAGCCATTTATCCTGAGCCTGCCAAGGAACCTCTAAGTCTTCAGAATGCGAAGCATCAAAGTTTTTCTCAGAACATTGAAGGAGTTGAAGCTGTCACTCGTGTGTATCCTTTGGCTAGAACAATTTCCCAAGGACCACATCTTGCCCTTACTGAAGCCACCGATAGCACAATTTCCCAAGGACCTAAGAAGCGCACTCGTGTTCTCAATGACCGAGAGCTTCTGGTGGCTCTTCATCAGAAACAGGATAGGCATCATGACTGGCTAAAGCGCCAAATGCAAAGCCTCTTGGTGGATGTCAACCGTATTCGCAATCTTGTCACAAAGAATGCCTTTGTTGCACATGAAACCTCTTGACGCACATGGAAAGGGCTGACGCTTATGTGCTCTAAAGATGATCTTCAAGAGGATGGCCTCTCTGAACGCTTCAAGTTTGACTCCACACCTCCTCGAAGGGCAGTGCTGCGACGAACTCCATCTCTTGAAGACTTTGAGTTCTCTTCCTCTGCTGCAACTGTGAATGCCAGAGTGATCAAGGATGAAGACGATGCTACTTCACCACCACCTCCTTCAGCACGCTTCGACACTGCTCCAAGTTCTTCTGCACTGCCGAAAACCACCAAAGACCCTGCTGCTTCACCTACTCTTCATGGGAAGGAGTAGATGCTCTATGTCTTCAAACCTTTTTGGTCCTTACTGACAAAATGGGTAGAAGCATATGAGTTTGATAGTCTTCAAGCGGGTTCATATGGGCGGTTGCTTTATATTTTGCTTCGTGTTTACAACTCTTGTTTTGATACATTTGGTTCTTTGAGTTGTAACACTTAAACTCGATGGTCGTCTGCTACTTATTTGCTACTTCGTGATGCGACGATAAATTCCGCATGTGCGATGATAAATTCTGCACTTAGATCATTTTGCAGACATCCATTTTCCATTATGCATGTCATTATCTTCAAATACCTTCTCATGCGTAATGAATTGTCATCATAAGTTGAAGAGGATCTCCACGAGTACAACCTGCCATGTGCATTTGCATTCCAAAAGCAAATTACTTATATGCACATCTTCAGGGGGAGCCCTTGCAACTAATGAAGACAATTCCTCTACAATTCCACATATTATATTCCCCGTTGAAGCGCCAGCCCAGGACTTACCCTTAAGCGATGGCATCTTGACATCATATGTATCATTATCAAGCGGCATCAACTTTCACAAGGCGAGGCCTCCGTCGTCCGCGCCCATGCGAACAGGATTATAGCGAAGAAGATAAGGGAGATCAAACCGCTCCTAGACCCTTGGGTTCCTTGTAATGATGTTATTAGTTGAGTCGAGAATGGGCTTGAACGAACCTGCCATGCTAGCCGAGGTGATGACGTCGCACCAATCAATGAGTTCCCCCATGTAAGTGCATCTAGTGCCACCCCTAGTTGGTTTTGGAGTATTGACGACAAACCTAGTTGAGGGACTAATGTGTTTGTGAGAATTGCAGGATAACACAGGTAGAAGTCCCTCATTGATTCGGTTTTCCTACCAGAGATGACCCCTAAAAATGTATGAAGACATTGATGTCAAAGGTGGTATATGAAGATATTCTCATTGAAGACTATGACAAGAGAAGACATCGCATGAAGCCTATGGAGCTCGAAGACTTAGATCTTTCGTAGTTCTTTTTCTTCTTTGTTGAGTCATAGGAACCACCGTACTGTTAAGTGGGGTCCAAGAGAACCAGTCAGAATGACTGAAGTGATGCTTAACCAAAACCTATGTCTTCGAATGAAGACTATGAGAGCGAATCTTGTCCAGAGTCGGACAAGTCAGCTTTGCTTGTAGCCCAAGTAAAGTTGCCATGTGAGTTTGAAATCTGACCGTTGGAACACGTGTCAGTTCCTTAGTGACCCAGGGTCATTTCAGACAAATCAGGTCGGGTTGCCTAGTGGCTATAAATAGCCCACCCCCTACAACCATAAACAGTTGGCTGCTCAGAGTTAGAGTACGGCTTTTGTCGTTTGAGAGCAACCCACCCCGAAGCCTTTGAGAGAGAATTCCTTGCGAGGATAAAGCCCTAACCACCCAGAGCCTAAGAGTGTTAGGCATCACTTAAGTCTTCTTGTTTGTGTGATCTGAAGACTTATTACACTTGAGGACTGTGAATCCTCCAGCCGGTTAGGCGTCGTGTTCTGAGCGTCCAAGAGACATTGTGGATCGCCGGTGAACGAAGTCTGTGAAGGTTTGGGAGTCTACCTTGAAGACTTACCAGAGAGATTGGGCGAGGTCTGTGTGACCTTAGCTCAAGGGGAATACGTTGAGGACTGGGTGTCCTGAGCTGCGTGTTCAGGACTGGGTGTCCGGGACTGTGTGTCCTCAGGTTTAAATACCTAGCCTCCCTAACCAGACGTACAGCTGTCACAGCAACTGGAACTGGTCCAACAAATCATTGTCTTCAACGAGTCACTGGTTTCATCCTTCCCTTCGCTTTACTTACTGTTGGTCCTTGTGAAGTCATTGTATGATTGCACTATCTTTTGTCTTCACTGAGTAACTGTGTGTTCTATTTGGCTTCATAATATCTTCCTACCTAATCCTTACTACCTAGCTCCTATTAGTCATTGTGCTTTCACTTCATTGAATACTTGACTATGGTTTACCTAGTGTAGTCTACCTTCCGCTGCATGGTAATAGGTTGTTTCTATCATTTGTCTTCGAAACTTCCACGTTTTGAAGACTTTCATAAAATCGCCTATTCACCCCCCTCTAGTCGATATAACGCACTTTCACCCCACCACGTCATCTTTCAGATCGGGGCAAGAATAACGGGGTCGTTTCCGGCTTGTTCCCTCCATGGAGAAGACGATCGAACAATGGCAGAAGGAAGGGTAAAGGCAAATGGAGGAGGGAGGAAGAGCGTGCGACAGCAGTTCCAAATCGAGAGGGGAAGGCGAAGAGTCAGTGGACGGTTGCCAGTTTGCCATGATACAGGAAGAGGCGCCCCGGCCAACACGTCCTTTCGGAAATTGTACAAAAGGACTCGTCGTCGTCTCACTCACATGTTGGAACGGGACCACATGTCAACGAAACATGGTGTGTAATTTCTCGTGCAAAATGCGATCTGGCCGCGTTGGCCCGAGGTGCCGCATTATTTCTCGACTTTATTTTTTTAATGGCGCGCCGTTCAGTTTCGAAGCACGACTAACTGGTACTATTTGTAGAGAAAATATAAACTACTCTACCACTACTCCACCTCTAGTACTAGTAGTATAAAAAAGATATATAAGCTAGAGCTTCAGAGCTTTCTTGCTAAGGGTTACCCACTTGCTTCTCACACTATCACCCTCTCTCCAGATCTAAAAAAGACGGTCGGGGAAGAAAAGGACGTGCAGCATTGACGCACTCGTCGTCGGCGAGCGAGGTCACGCACTGACGACAAGTCCGTCCTCTCAGACCTAGCGCCCGCGCGGGTTGGCCTCCGCCCCCAAGCTCGCTGCCGTAGTGCGTGGGGAGGACGACGACCATGAGCGAAGCCACTTCCCGCCGACCCTCAGTTATGCTACCTCTTTTCGAACCATACCCTTGTTCTATTATCCCATCTGCCATGTCGCTGCATGTGGATCTTTTTCCACTCCACCATCTTCCCAATTTTCTATCCTCTGCTCTGCTGGTCACGCAGATGAAAACCTTAATTTGCACTATTAAAGGAAACCCTACTTCATGCAGACTAATCCATGTCTGGGTTGAATAAGGAAAGGAAGGGAGACTGTACTGTCCAAGAGAGTAGGCATCGAACCCGCATCTAGGTTGAAAAGGGGAAAATCAGTAGCTAAGGAACGAGTCTCGTGGCTCTTGGTTGAAGAAGGGTAGAAAGGCATGAAAACGCAATAGAGAATGACCAGGTCGATCAGTTTGTTGTCCTCACATAGGAAAAAGGTGGCTAAACATAACAAAAATGGGACGTAATCCACATATGCTGCCTAGATATTTGTTTCTCTGGGCAACCATACCTCCCTCACCACTCCATGGGTCCGTGGAGGTACATCGTACTAGTGCGCCCACTGTCCGAATGGGCCTCCCATGCTCTTAGTGTCACTTTTTTGCTGTTAGGATAATGCCAGCAGTCAAGTCAAGCAATGCTACTGCTAAAGTGATGCCACATTTAACTAATGCCGCACTCAGTCTAATGCCACCGATAAATTTAAGCAATGCCATTTAATGTCACTGGATTATTTCAGGGTTGGCCATTGATTGTGGATGTATTAAAGATTTTTGAGCTAAGGCATTCTAATGCTATTGCATGGCCAGTATACCAATGATGAAACTTGTTACTACCTTCAGATTTTTGCACTGTTAATGCTTATAGATTACATACATCACTTTCATGAGATAAGTTAATTTTTTTGTACAGTGTCACCAAAATGCCAAGGCACTGATGTCATTTTATTTTGGTTAAACTGCACAAAAAATTATGAAGACAAGAGGAAAGGTCAAGAGTGGGCACCTCCTCCTCCGGCTGTTCTCTTAATTCATTCGATCAAGTTTTTTATGTTTGATCGATTAACAAGATTGGGATAGCAATTTTTAAGGTCCCCACGAGTTCGAAATGATATTTACCTTGGAGGTACATGGTTTGCAATTGTTTTATATTGTCATTAGTTAATAATGCTAGTTACCTTTAGACTTTTGTATTTGGTTTAATGCTCATGCACAGCTAGTATACCAATGCTGAAACGTGTTACCTTTACATTTTGTATTGTTAATCCTTATAGAAATCTTCCAGTGCCAGAGTTTATTGAAATCTATTCAGTAAAACCATTGTACCGTACCCTGTAATAAAATAACTACGCTACTGTTGCACTAGCCACTGGATTAGTGTATATTTATAGAATTTGAAATTTCAAATGGTGTTGCATTAGCGTATGGACATAAATAAAGTGTGGCAAGCTTTCCCAGATATGTGCTCAAGAAAACTACTACCTGTTTTTCTAAATACTAGTAGGTGTTTCGGTACTTTAAACTGAACCGCAAAAATGTCTTATATTAAGGAACATAGGGTGTAGAGTTCACTCAAATTATCCCGGTAAAGCTAGTCACACCTTTGTTAAAATTAATGTTCATTATGTTATCGGAGGAGGTCTGTAAGTTTGTCTCTAATGCCTCTCAACTACATACCTGACATCATGATGTAATGTTAAGTCATTTCCTTTTGTATAGTGTCACTGAATTTTCAAGGCGGTGATGGCATTTTATTTTAGTTGAACTGCACAAAATATGCTTAAAGAAGAGGAAAGGTCAGGAATCGATCATTCTTTCAGAAAGAACTATATATGCCTTTCTGACATCAGCCTCTGTTGCCTTATTTATTCCTTCAAACAGGTGGTTAGAAACAGTCTTGCTACCTTTTCCCATTAAGAAATTGGAATGCTTATATTTGTGAGTCTATGCTTCAACTAGTGCCACGTTTATAGTAATCACACTTTCAATATCTATGCAAATAGGGATGCTCGATTTTAGTGGAACTGCACAAAAAGTCCAACTGGTTCAACATTAGGAGCATGTTTTCTTCCAAACCTTTATATCCAATTAGTGGCACTATAAGCTGTTCATTGAGAAGGTACATGGTTTGCTACTATCTTGCTACTCTTTTTGTACTGTCATTAGATAGTAATACTAGTGGTTTGCATGAGAATTTATTGGCAGGGTGGACCTACATTGGAGGTGCAAGACATGATTCAATGATTGGATGCTCAATTTCGGTTGTATCGACTTCACCTCTTCCATCACTGCGAACATGGATATCCTTGGTATGATGAAGAATAGGCGCTATATTTCTGCTCTGAACAAGCAAATCAATTCAGTATGAAATTGTCCAGGGCAAAACATGACTGTATCAAATTGTCCAGTGCAAAACATGACAGATGCTAAGCAGAAGAGACATGTTTAATCCGAAAATACAAGGTGGGGTATATGTTTACTAGCTGCTTGATATTTGTGCAGACAGAGATGTCTGCCCATTGCTATTTGGCAAACACACAAAGTGACCGCAATTTTGGTTGAACTGCACAAGAGAATAGTATAGTCACTGCATGTAGTGCCATTTGAAAATTGACACAGAAAGATTGGATAGTCACTTCATGGACTGCAGAAAAGTAGTATTGTATTATTTATTGGCCAACACTAGGTGCTTCATTGCTTTGGTCTGATTATACAATGGGCATCATTTTGCCTAAGTTAAAGTTCGTATTCCGAAAATAGTCTCGTCGTGTGATCAAGAGAATACCAAATCATATTGCAGTGGATGTTCCTCCATCATGTGTGGTTCATTCTCATGGTACCAGATGTTGGTGAAACCACTTACGTTTGCAAGAGGAATTGTAGACTTCACAAACAAATTTTTCTTTCAGTCTGTACTGAATGTTGGCCAAGAGAAGCATCCACGTTAGTAGGAAGAACATATGTTTTTTCTAGATCTTTGCTTTTGGAACTACATATTTGTATATGATCTGTGAATCATTGAGATGCATTAACATGTTGATCTTATGTATGGGAATCGTACTAGTTGGTTTTAGTTGTGGCTGGTCTTTGCTTTTGGAGCTACATATTTGTATATGATCTGTGAATCATTGAGATGCATTAACAGTTCCTTATATCTGTTCGCTCAGTGTTTACAAGTTACTGATTGATCACTAGCTAGCCTACTAATGCGCTCCTGGCTGTTTTAGTTGTGACACAAGATCCGTAGTGGCAGTTTTTTGAATAAAAATGCCTACCTCTAAAGAAACTGATAAGCTACTCTAAAGAAAATGCCATGCGAATCTGAAGAAACTGCCAGTGAAAACGTTCGCAAATGCCTTATCTCCCAGCTAAAGTTCATCAACTAATGCCCTCGGCTGCGACTCGTTGCATGTTGCTCCGTGTACTGGCAGCGAGCGATTTTGAGTGCCTGCATGCAGCCGGCCGTAATTAAGGCAGCTAACTAATGTGAAAAAGATGCGCTTTAATTGTTGCGGTCCTTTTAAATCCGTGGAATCATTATTGACAAGGAGGGAGATGATTCGAGTGCACTGTTTGACCGTCATGCCGGCGTGCGACCCAGCACGGACGGGATGAGACGACACAGTCAGAATTTCAGTTTCTCTAGTTTTCCACGGCAAGCTGGCGCGCTAAGCCATGCCTGCTTAATTATGCATTGAATTCCGATGATCGTCGCGCTACCTTCCGCCTATAAGTACTGTTTCTCGGCCTTCTATGGTGGCACGTGACCTAACTCGCCCCATCCTCATAAGCCCCCACCGCCCGACGTCGCTCGCCACTTATCCTCGCTCTCGCCACGTCCGCCATGCCCCCGCCCGTTCGCGATAGGCGAGGCCGGAGGCGGTCACTGCCGGAACTAGTGTTCAGTTTTTCACTAGAAGGTAGACGGAGGGAGGAGGCATTCTATCGGTCTTTAGATGGCAATGTAGAGATCAAGGACTTGTTGGAGCACGACCGCCTGGCGGAGGAGCACGAGTTGTTGGAGCGCGACCACTTGGTGGAGGACTAGCGTATCGCCGATTTGCACCGCGAGCGGGACATGGAGCAGCAGCCCACCGACGCTCTGAGTCGCGAGCAGAGCGCCCGCACCTGGGCTGACTACGTGGAGGCCGGTGCCCGGCAAATAGCCCTGAAGGCTGTCGGGCACGCACGCGTTCGCGACGCTGATTTTTACTACCAGCTCGTCAAGTGGGTTTCCCGCTTAGAAGTCGAAGCTTCGGTGGACCACGCCGGCATGGAAAGGGCCAACGCGCACGAGCAACGCGCCCTATCACACCTCTAGCAAGTCCGAGGCGAGGCGGAGGATGCAGGTGCCAGCATTTAGCGTGTACCGCAGATGGCGGCCGGCATCGTCAAGTTAGCTAAGAGTAAGTTAGTACTTGTACGCTACTAGAGTATTAGTGGAGTAGATAGTTAACTCTGGTATGATGGTTGTCAACGTGGTAGTTCAGTACTCTATATGTTGATCAGACCTGTTATTTTGCTCTGAATGTTGAACTTTCCGTTTGAACGTATGGAATGGGCTGTTATTTTTTAAATGGGTTGTATTTTCCTCCACGGGTTTAGAGGCTGACTTGTGGGCCTACCAAGTTGACGCATACACAATCAGGAGATGATTGTATGTGGAGAGGATGACAGCAGGGACCCGCCAAGGTCATGGCAGTACGCAAGCAAGTGCCTCCTTGTTTCAATCCAATAAAAAATGGCTCCTCCTAATGGATTTCTGACATCTGGGTCCCATGCCATTGTCAACGTAGTCAATAAACAAGAGAGTTGCACAACGAGCGGTTGACACCAGGGACCCAGCAGCTCGCCCAGTTATTTTTTTTTGGGTTAATTTGATAAATGCCACTCCAAATCTGGTGTTTCTGAGAAATGCCACTGCAATTTCCAAACTTTGAAAAATGCCATTTCATGCCATTTCCAGTGGCATTTTTCGAAGTCTGGAGTGGCGTTTTTCAAAGTTTGCAAATTGCAGTGGCGTTTTCCAAAGTTTGCAAAAATTGCAGTGGCATTTTCCAAAGTTTGCAAAAATTGCAGTGGCATTTTTATGAATCGCCATATTTGTTGTGGCATTTATCTAATTTGTTTTTGAGACGGAAGTAGGGTGTCAACTGGGCTGTGTGGAGCACTCTGGCCTGTCTAGACAGCCTTCTCTTTTATGTTTACCACAGACCAGCCCAGTAGTATTTTTTTCTTTCTGAAAATGGCTAGCCCAGTTTTTTTGTGATTTGCCAAGTAAGTTGCTTTGTCAGGCCTGTTGGATTGCAAATCTTTCAAGATGAGGAGAGCTTCATTCGGCTAGATGAGAAAATGGCCTATCAGTAATGAGAAATGGGCTGTACAGTTCTAAAACACATTAAACCGGCAATTACTTTCAAATTTCTTTTTTTTCATTTCAAGATTTTAAATTGCAATAATTTTTATGCGTGGACAATTTGTTGGATTTTATATTCATATACATTTATTTTTAAAATTAGTTTGAATGTGACTCGAAATTTCGGGATTAAAAACAGTTTGGACCGCACCGAAATATGCAACATTTCGTATAATTTTTTAACTGTGGCCACAATATGGGCTGTAATGCTAACAAAAATAATATGGGCTCCAAAAAAACCTTAAGAATTGGCAAATGGGCTGTAAATTATTAGAAATAATGGTAGATGGGTTGTATGCTCTTTTCCATAGATTTGAGGCTTTCCTAAAAAAAGGTTGACGCACAAGCAGTGACTGTTGGATGTGCATCCAATGGCCGTCGTGCTTCTTCAATCTCTGCTCTTCCTGCTCCAGCCGCTCAAACAAGCGACGACGGGACTGTCTGCTCCCTCCTCCCCGCGGCCGTCTGTGCTGCCGCGCAGGCCTCACCGCCCCACCGTACTCCCATCGTTAGCCTAGCGATCCCTCTACTCACCCACACATGCTGTTATTCTCCGGCGATGGCAGACAAACCAGTAAACCCTCGTACATTCGTACTTCCCTCCGCGTGGGAAACAACTGCCGAGTCTTCCCTGCCTCCGTGTCGTTCCCTTCCTAGGCCTCGTCGTCGTCCACCGCCCTGGTGCTCTCGGCGCGGCCTGGTCAACATGGTCAACGACCGACATGCATCTGAAGTGGACTGTACGTGGAGAGGCTGACAGCTGGGTCCATGGCCACACGCAAGGAAATGCCTACTTATTACGCGCAAAATAATGATTCCTCCACCTGACATCTGGGACCCACCGAAAGGGCCTCTGTATTTCATGAAAAAAATGTTACCGCCGCTGACAGCTCGGCCCACCAGCTATATCTTTGCACGCAAGGAAGTGCGTCCTTATTACGCACACAAAAATGAATACTCTCCCTGCTAGCTGGGACCCAGTATAGTGGCAGGCTGACTTGTGGGCCTACTAAGTTGACGGGGACGGAGGGCTTTGTCAACTTAGTCAATATGCATGATTCTAGCTCCAGTGACCGTACGATGTCCATCCAACGGCCATAGTGCTTCTTCAACCTCTGGTCTTCTTACTCCAGCCGCCCAAACCAGCGCTGGTCGTGCCTCGTGCTCCTGCCTCCCATGGCAGGCTGCGATGCGGCGGAGGCCTCACCGCCCCCTACTACTCCTACCGCTGGCCAGGCCATCCTTGTACTCACCCACACCCCTTGTTATTTTGCGGTGACGGCAGCCTCAGACCGCAGCGAACCAGTGAACCCTCATACTCCTCTACACGTGGGCATCCACTACCGCATCTTCCCCGGCTCCACGTCGTCCCCTTCCTAGGCCTCGCCGCCGTCCACCACCCTGGTGCTCTCGGTGCGGTGTGGTCAACGTGGTCAAGGAACGACTTCCATCGGAAGAGTACTGTACGTGGAGAGGCTAACAGCTGGGTCCACGGCAGCCGCAAGGAAGTGCCTCCTTATTACGCGGAAAATAATTATTCCTCCACATGACAGCAGGGATCCACCGGACGGACCATCATGTTTGGTGAAAAAAAAACGTTTCCCCCTGACTGCTGGGACCCACCGGATGGGCCATCGTATTTCACACAAAAAAAACGTTGCCCCCGCTGTCAGCTCGGACCCACCGGAAGTGTCACCTTATTACGCACAAAAAATGAATACTCCCCCTGCTATTTGGGACCCACCTTGGTGGGTGGCTGACTTGTGGGCCTACTAAGTTGACAGGTAGGAGTGCTTTGTCAATTTAGTCAATATGTACGATTCTAGCTCTAGTGACCATACGATGTCCATCCAACGGCCGTTGTGCTTCTTCAACCTCTGGTCTTCTTGCTCCAGCCACCCAAAGCAGCGCCAGTCGTGCCATACGCTCCTGCCTCCTATGGCCGGCTGTGCTGCCGTGGAGGCCTCACCGCCCCCTACTATGCCCACCGCTGCCCAGGCCCTGCGGCGACGGCAGCCTCACACCGCAGCCGAACCAGTGAACCCTCGTACTCCTCTCCGCGCGGGCTTCCACTACCGCGTCTTCCCCGGCTCCCCGTCGTCCCCTTCCTAGGCCTTGCCGTCGTCCACTGCCCTGGTGCTCTCGGCGCGGCGTGGTCAACGTGATCAAGGAACGGCTTCCATCGGACGTGGACTGTATGTGGAGAGGCTGACAGCTGGGTCCACGGCCGCAACAAGGAAGTGCCTCCTTATTACGCGCAAAATAATTATTCCTCCACCTGACAACGGGGACCCACCGGACGGGCCACCGTATTTCACGAAAAAAAAATGTTTCCCCCTGACTGCTGGGACCCACCAGCTACATCTTCGCACGCAAGGAAGTGCGTCCGGGCAAAAACAAAAAAACAATTCGCCCCCCTGACTACTGGGACCCACCAGCTACATCTTCGCACGCAAGGAAGTGCCTGACAGTCGGGACCCACTTGGTCAAAGCGTACGTAGCGTTGTCATTTTGGTCGCAAACATGTACGTACATACTGGTTGATGTAGAGGCGTGCACGTGTCGTAGTTGAGGCGCGCACATAGCATGTACACGTACGTACAACGGCCAGGGTGCAAGAAAGTAAATACGGCCACGTACGTACATACGGGCGGGGTCTCGAACGCCTACTCGCGCGTACGTACGGCCAGGGTTTGTGTACATGGCTGGGTCGGAACGGAGAAACATTGTCGTCGTCGTGTTCATGGGGAGCCAACCAGCTGGGTCGGAACGGAATGTGTCGTCGTGTTCATCGGGAGGGCTTGGACGGAACAACCGATGGAAACGAGGCCTGGCGTACCGCAGAACGGAGGAAACGGCCTTGTGTTCGACCGGCCATGTTCGAAATGGGATCCTGTTCATCGGGAGGGGTCTGGCGTACCGCAAAACAGAGGAAACGGACCTCCTATGGTCGAAATTGCGATCCTGTTGATTGGGAGGGGTGTGGCATACCGAAAAACGGAGGAAACGGACTTGTGTTGGAGCGCTATGGTCGAAACGGGGGTCCTGTTCATCGGGAGGGGTGTGGCATAGCGCAAAACAAGACTCCATAGGATACTGTTCATCTCCATCGTCGACCTCCTCCAGCCTCCACGGGCTACTGTTCATCCAACGTCGACCTACTCCAGCCTCCACCTGCGATTGTTCATCCACGGGCTCCTGTTCATCCAGCCTCCACCATGCGCTACTCCACCGGCTACTGTTCAACCAGCCCTCTCCACGGGCTCCTGTTCAACCACCCCTCCACGGGCTACTGTTCATCCAGCCCTCCACCGCCTACTGTTCATCCTGCCCTCCACGGGGTGGTCCTGTTCATCCAGCCCTCCACAGGGTCCTGTTCATCCAGCCCTCCATAGGGTCCTGTTCATCCAGCCCCAACCGGCTCGATCGATCGGGGTCCTGTTCATCTAGAGGCAACACCACGGGGTCCTGTTAATCCACCCCCACTGGGAACTGTTCATCCACCCCCCCCCCCCCCCCCCCCGCAATGCTTACTGTTCATCCAGAGGCAGCATCGATCGGCTTCAGTTGGCAGCAGTAGCGAAGGAATCGCTCGATCGGGTTCAGTAACACGTAGCCTGTAGTGCAATCGCTCGGGTTTAGTTAGAGCCCAACGCCTCGTTCGGGTTCAGTTAGAGCCCAAGGCCTCACACCCATGCGCGTGCGTGTATGAGAGAAACGCGCATCGCTCGGCCCCGACCACCCACCGTAACCGGGAACACCCCGATATTTTCCTCGCCCTCGCTTCTACCACGGTTTTTTTGTCATGGACGGCCCAAAGAATGTCATGCAGCTGCGTCTCCGGCCCAACCAGGATGAAAAGCCCATTTTTTGTCATAGAAGTAGGACCCCACCACATCTATGATGATACCGGGTTTTGTCAAAATTATCGTCACAGAAGTGTCATACGTATGGCAGAAAAGATTTTCGTTCGGCCCAAAATGTCACGGATGTGTCTTTTTTTTGTAGTGTATACACGATCCTCAAACCATAAAGTTTCGTGCTCATCCTCACGAAAACCCTTGGCTTTTCCTTTGCTCATTTTCTCCTTTATCTGAGCAATTTCCTTGTCATCCTTCTAAGCTTCTTGAATCTTTCCCAATAATGTGGACTGAACTTCCATTGCTGCAACAAAACATCTTGGAATTATCTCCAAACGCAGTTCCTTGAGATCGTCGACTAACTCCTGCGGTAATCCTCCGCTTATGAGTGTATTGATATAACTTTTGCAGCTCAAAGCGTCTGCTATGACATTGGCCTTTCCTGGATGATAATGCAACTTCATATCACAATCCTTTATGAGCTCCAACCATCTCCTCTGCCTGAGATTCAACTCCTTCTGCGTGAAAATGTACTTCAAACTCTTGTGATCTGTGTACACATCACAACGGTTTCCGATAAGAAAATGTCTCCAGGTCTTGAGAGCATGCACTACGGCTGCTAACTCCAAATCATGCGTGGCATAATTCAACTCGTGAGGTCGAAGCTGACATGAGGCATATGAAACAACTCTTCCGTCCTCCATAAGTACACCTCCAAGTCCCAAGCGGGAAGCGTCGCAATAAACTTGGAAATCCTTGCGTATATCCGGAAGAATTAGTATTGGGGCTGTAGCCAAACGTTTCTTCAACTCCTGAAAACTGGCCTCACATTCCTCGATCCATTTGAACTTGGTGTCCTTCTTCAACAACTCCGTCATGGGTTTCGCAATTTTGGAAAAATTCTAAATGAATCTCCTATAGTATCCTGTGAGTCCCAGAAAATTGCGGATCTCTCCAACTGGGGTGGGTGCCAACCACTCAGTGACAGATTGTACCTTGGTAGGGTCTACTACTATACCTTCTCCCGATATAACATGTCCAAGAAATCCAACTTCCTTTAACCAAAACTCGCATTTGCTGAACTTGGCATATAGCTGATGTTCCCTGAGCTTCTCGAGAACTAGTCGCAAATGTTCCTTGTGCTCCTCTTCATTCTTCGAGTACACCAATATATCATCCATGAACACCACAAAAAACTTATCCAAAAACTCCATGAACACCTTGCTCATCATACTCATAAAATAGGCAGGGCCGTTAGTCAATCCAAATGACATGACCGTGTACTCATATAGCCCATACCTTGTGGTAAAATTTTTCTTAGGTATATCCTGTCCTCGGATCTTCAGCTGGTGGTATCCTGATCAAAGATCGATCTTGGAGAATACTTTAGCTCCATGCAGCTGGTCAAATAGATCATTGATCATCGGAAGTGGGTACTTGTTCTTGATAGTCACCTCATTCAATGCACGATAATCAACAACAATTCTCAAAGATCCATCCTTCTTCTCAACTAAGAGCACTGGGGCTCCCCACGGTGATGAACTTGGTCAAATGTAACCTTTCTCCAATAACTCCTTAATCTGCTTCTTAATTTCCTCCAGATCATTTGTGGGCATCTGGTACGGTTTCTTCGATATTGGTTCGGTGCCTGGCAATAGCTCTATTAAACATTCTATGTCTCGATCTGGCGGCATGCCTGGTAGTTCCTCTGAAAATACATCTGGTTAATCCCTCACAACAGGCACTTCCTCTTGAACAACTCCCGAGAGGGAATTTACTTGGGTCCTCCTTGGTGCATGCCTAGATACATACTTGATCCTCTTTCCCTCAGGGGTGGTGAGTAAAATTGACTTACTATCACAGTCGATGTTTCCTCCATACATCAATAGCCAATCCATGCCTAGTATCACATCAAATCCTTGTGACTCCAAAATTATTAGGTCTGAGGGGAAAACATGCCTACCTATGGTCAATGGCATCTGAAAACATCCTCTGCTTGCCATATACTCCGCTCCTGGCGAGCTTACTAACACAGGTGTCTTAAGAACTTTGGTGGGCTAATGATACTTATCCACAAATCCCCTTGATATGTATGAATGCTACGCACCAGTATCAAAAAGAACGGTAGCAGTAAATGACTTAATCAAAAACTTACCGATTACTGCATCCGGCTGCTCTTCAACTTCCTCCATGTTGACATGGTTCACCTGACCTCTGGTGAAAGGGTTGGGCTTCTTCCCAGAACTTCCATTGCCATTTCCATTCTTTACTTCAGGACACTCGGTGGCGTAGTGTCCAGTCTTCCCGCACTTGAAACAAGTAATGTGACTTAGATCCTTCTTGGCGGGTGTAGTGGGGTTGAAATGGTTCTGACCATTGTTTCCTCCATTCACATTCCCATTCTTAGGGCCACTATGGTTATGTGAGCTTCCTCCATTGTGAGTGTGGCCTCCATGGTTATGATGGGTATGTCCTCCCGTGTTCGGGGTAAAACGAGGCTTCTGTTGAGCTCTAGAATTGTACTTCCCTTGTCCATACTTCCTTTTGCGGCTCTCTATCTGCTGCTTGCCTTCGATCATAAGAGCCCTGTCTACCAACTCCTGGTAGTTGGGAAATGTTGCCACCATCAACTGCATACTCAGCTCGTCATTCAGCCCTTCAATAAACTTCTCCTGCTTCGCGGCATTTGTGCCCACATCATCTGGGGCATAGCGAGCTAACTTACTAAACTCATTCACATACTGCCCCATAGTATGATTTCCCTGGTGTAAGTTGCGAAACTCACACTTCTTCATTCTCATAGCTCTGGTTGAGACATGTGCTGTGCGAAAAGCTTGCTGAAACTGATCCCAAGTGACATTTGCTATTGGGGAAGTGGTTGTGTAATTCTCCCACCATGAGGCTACGGGTCCATCCAATTGATGTGCGGTAAAGCGCACTTTCTCAGCATTTGTGCAACCTGCGGTGGTCAGATCCCTTCCAATCCTGTGGAGCCAGTCATTAGCAACAATCGGCTCGGTGCTACTGGAAAACACCGGCAGATTCAACCTCAGAAAACAGGCTAAGTTGTCCACTGGAGGTGGTGGCGGTGGGTTGTTGTTGTTGCCTTGGTTCTGGACTAGTAGCTGCATCATGGCATTTTGCTGTTGGATCAACTGAGTGAGCTCCGATGGGAAGACAAACCCAAGGTCACGTCTTGGAGGCATCTGATAGGTTTAGAGGGGTGAGAATAGAATAGAGTGAGGTCTAAAGAGAGATCACTACCCATATGCACATGAGACAAACACATTCATTTCACACCACTCAATTCAAACAAGGGCATACAATCGATCTAATCTACCATTACAAAATTCTCGAACTATTACTATATACAAGGGGAAATACTACTGAAAATATGGTGGTCGACAAGGAATTTTGATCGGAGGAAGACTCCATGATATCTGCTCCAGCTTCGTCTTCATAATCATCATCACTGTCGGGGTCGGAGTCGGTGTCATCGATGATGATGTAGTCTTCGGGTGGTTGTCCTCCCAGGTGCGGGATCTCCCATGAATATTCCTAGCTTCTTCTTCAGGTCTTCATTATTTTCCATCAGTACTGCAATTTCCTCTTCATATCCATCACGTGTAGACTTGAGTTCCTCTTCTAGCTCCATGTTCATGGTCATCACCTTCTTCATGTCTATCATGCTGGCACACATCTGGTTCTCCTGACGACGAATGTGCTGGTTCAACTCCTGGATGTAGGCTACAATGGACTTGTCCTTCCTGGTGCAAATCATCTCCCATTGCTCATCTCGGCGTCCACATATCTAGTAGATGGTGTCCTTAAGATCCTTATGGTATACTTCGCCGATGCGTCCCATGGAGATGTGGGCTGCCATGATCTTTCCTAAACTCCAGGTTGGGGCATCAAAGGAAAACTCTATGGGCTCAGTAACTGGTGTGAATGTCCTTCCTGGAACATGTACTCGAATTGTCCAGCGCTCTTCTTTAGGTAGAGTGGCGGTGTAGGTCCCCATGAAGCTTGGTATTCCGATACTCATGTACTTAGTGGCCTCCTTCAAGTGTCGTCCGAAAGGGGTGTCTTCATCCGGATGAGCAAACTTGTTCCTTGGGTCTGCCATCTATAGAGTGGAAAGTGGAGAAGAGTCAGAAATGAGTAGAGAAGAGGATCATATGGCTCATCCTAGTGGTCGCATCCTACAGTCAGCGTGTGATCTGATACCATCTTGTAGCGATCTGACCTCAGACAGTCAAATCTCTGTGCTTAAGTGTCATCCCTGGATCGGTAATGCTGACACACATAGTACTCGAGGTTTTATAACAGAGTTCAATCACACACTTATTACATCGAATGTCTCAAAAATAAAAATTATTACAATAATATGACTGAAGACCATCTAAGTAAGATAACGGCGGAAGCTTCGAAGGTAAATGAGTCCATCAACTCCAACGGCATAGCTGAGTGCATGACAATGACCTAGTGCACCTTACTATTCGTCTGAAAACTCTACAACATAATACATTGTAGCCTGTGTAGGTTAGCACATGGAATATGCTGCCAAGATAACACAATAGAGAAATGAACAAATAACAGCTATCACTATATGCATATAAGGCTAGTGGAGGCTCTATGGTTAGCAGTTGCATAAAGCTAGTTTTTCTCTACAACAAAGGAATATATTTTATTTAACTACCAAGTTGGTTAAAAATTTATTGAGAAGGTTCCTCCAACTCAATATCAAAATAATAGTTGTAACCCAACAAGTTAATTAAGTATAGTGATGAGATCAACATAATGATTCAAGTACCAGATACTCAAGATGTCCATAACCGGGGACACGGCTAACCATGATTAGTTTATACACTCTACAGAGGTTTGCGCACTTTTCCCCACAAGACTTGATCTCCTCCGTTGTATTTCTCGCATTGCATGGTGTTTGAGAAACGGATGACCGAGACACAGTCTTTCTAAAGAGGTCACCTTAACCGATAGATAGGCCGGTACACCTACAATCCCCTACATCTGCTAGGCCATCATGGAAAGGATTCCCATAACTTACTCAACTATGCCAGAGCCCATATTGGCTTGTGGCTGCACACGGAAGTTTCTAGCATGAATAATCTTATGATCCCTTTGAGCCTGGGTGGCAAACCATAGGATGATCACACGGGTACTCCGGGATATCCTAGGACAACACTGGATTACTCCAGGTGCCCAGACAACCACTGGGTGCTCCAGGGTGCCTCAACAAATCCACCCAGGTGTGTATTAAAGTAGCCACCTTAAGTTTAACCATTAATTAGAAACTCTCACATCTGTCATGGATCACTCAAACCAAACCACGTCTACAAGCATAGCATAGCAGTATAAGCATAACGCAGTAACACCCAGGGTTTGATATAAAAAGGGCAATAGGTTCCTACCTCATCAACTACTTCCCAATACCCACATGTTATCAAGTCCTAACCATGCAGTGTTTGAGGATTGAAACTAATGCATAAAAATTGGGTAATAAGGGATATGATCAAAGTGTTACTTGCCTTGCTGACGATCTGAAACCCTAGTGACTCGTAGTAGCACTCCGGAAACTCTATCATGAACAAACAATAGCATACATAAGCACTCAAGCAGAAGATGCAAGGGTAAAACTCAAGAGAAAAGATCCAAACTGAAAGTTCAACTGAAGAGCTTAGATTTCCAAAAAGAATCAATCGAATCGGAGCTAGGAAACTGAAATCACTAGTGATTGACTAGAGGGGGGTGAATAGGCGATTTTTACGGAAGTCTTCAAAACATGGAAGTTTCGAAGACAAATGATAGAAATAAACCTATTACCATGCAGCGGAAGGTGGACTACACTAGACAAGCCATAGTCAAGTATTCAATGAAGTGAAGGCACAATGACTAATAGCAACTAGGCAGTATGGATCAGGTTGGAAGATAGTATGAAGCCAATCAGAACAAGCAGTCACTCAGTGAAGACAAAAGATAATACAAACAGGCAATGACTTCAATAGGACCAACTGTAAATAAAGAGATGGGAAGGATAGAACCAGTGGCTCGTTGAAGACAATGATTTGTTGGACCAGTTCCAGTTGCTGTGACAACTATACGTCTGGTTAGGGAGGCTGAGATTCAACTCAGAAGACCGTGTCTTCACCTTATTCCCCTTGAGCTAAGGACACCCAGTCCTCACCCAATCACTCTAGTAAGTCTTCAAGGTAGACTTCCAAACCTTCATAGACTTCATTCACCGGCGATCCACAATGACTCTTGGATGCTCAAAACACGACGCCTAACTGGCTGGAGGATTCACAGTCCTCAAGTGTAATAAGTCTTCAGATCACACAAACAGGAAGACTTAAGTGATGCCTAACACTCTGCGGCTCTGGGTGTTTAGGGCTTTGTCCTCGCAAGGAATTCTCTCTCAAAGGCTTCGAGGTGGGTTGCTCTCAAACGACAAAAGCCGTACACTAACTCTGAGCAGCCAACCATTTATGGTTGTAGGGGGTGGGCTATTTATAGCCACTAGGCAACCGACCTTATTTGTCCGAAATGACCCTGGGTCACTAAGGAACTGACACGTGTTCCAACGGTCAGATTTCAAACACACACGTCAACTTTACTTGGGCTACAAACAAAGCTGACTTATCCAGCTCTTGATAAGTTTTGCTCTCATTGTCTTCGCTCGAAGACATAGGATTTTGGTTAAGCATCACTTCAGTCATTCTGACTGGTTCTCTTGGACCCCACTTAACAATACGGTGGTTCCTATGACTCGACAAAGAAGAAAAAGAACGACGAAACAACTAAGTCTTCGCGCTCCATAGTCTTCACACAATGTCTTCTCTTGTCATAGTCTTCAATGTGAATGTCTTCACATACCGCCTTTGACTTCAATGTCTTCATACATTTTTAGGGGTCATCTCTGGTAGGAAAACCGAATCAATGAGGGACTTCTACCTGTGTTATCCTGCAATTCTCACAAACACATTAGTCCCTCAACCAGGTTTGTCGTCAATACTCCAAAACCAACTAGGGGTGGCACTAGATGCACTTACAATCTCCCCCTTTTTGGTGATTGATGACAAACTGGTTGAAGTTTTCAACGGGGAATAAAATATGTGAAATTGTAACGGATAGTGTATTGTCTTCATAAGTGGCAAAGGCTCCCCCTGAAGATGTGCATATAAGTAATTTGCTTTTGGAATGCAAATGCACATGGCAGGTTGTACTTGTGGAGATCCTCTTCAACTTATGATGACAATTCATCATGCATGATTTGATATAATGAAGATAATGACATGCATAATGAAAAATGGACGTCTACAAAATGACCTAAGTGCGGAAGTTATCTTCGTACATGCGGAATTTATCATCGCATCACAGAATAGAAAATAAGTAGCAGACGACCATCGAGTTTAAGTGTTACAACTCAAAGAACCAAATGCATCGAAAGGCAAGAGTTGTAAGCACTTGGCAAAAGTAGCAAAAGGTAAAGCAACCACCCATATGGACCCGCTTGAAGACTATCAACTCATATGCTTCTCCCCCTTTTGTCAGTAAGGACCAAAAAGGTTTGAAGACATAGAGCGCCTACTCGTTCCCATGAGGTGCAGGCGAGGCAGCAGGGTCGTCATTGAGGTCCGGTGATGCAGAAGAACTTGGTGCAGTGTCGACACGCGCTGAAGTTGGAGGGGGTGAAGTTGCATCATCTTGGTCATCGATGACTCTGGCATTCACTGTCGCAGCTGAGGACGAATAGTCAGAGTCTTCAAGTGAGGGAGTCCGACGCAAGTGAGCATTCCTGGGAGGAGTTGAGTCAAACTTGAATCTTTCGGTGAAGCCATCGTCTTGTAGATCAGCTTCAGCACTAAGCAATGTCAAACTCTTCCACGACCTCCGACAAGTTTCATGAGTGACAAAGGCATTCTTCGTGGCAAGATTGCGAATGCGGTTGACTTCCACCAAGAGGCTTTGCATGACGCTTGAGCCAGTTGTGATGCTTGTCCTGTTTCTGGTGTAGTGCGACGAGAAGCTCTCGGTCATTGAGAACACGAGATCGCCTTCGAGGCCTTTGCGCAATGATGCTACCAGTGGCGTCAGTTTGAGAGCAAGGGGCATGTGTGTTTCCAGCCAAGGGATAAACACGTGAGACTGCCTGAATTCCTTCAATGGGCTGGGTGAAGCTTTGGTGATCAACATTGTGAAGATAAATGGGATCCTTAGCAGGCTCTGGGTAAATAGCTTCAACAGACAGATCAACCTCTGGCAAGAAGACAAGATGATTGCGCGCAGACGGCTGATAGTTGATGGCAGAGTGAAGCTTGATAAGGCGCATTACCCATGGAGCATAGAACTTCACACCAAAAATGTCGGAGCCAGATGCAGCCATCTGCCTAATGAAGAAGTCTTGAGCATTGAAGCTGATGCCATTGAAGATGTAGAAAACCAAAGTCTTCATTGCTCCTTCAAGCTTCGCTACAGATGAATGTCCTTTGATGGGCCATAGAGTTTTTCTGATGATGTGATAAATGGTGCGAGGCAGATACTCTAGGTCTTCAACGAAGAATTCAGATGGGTAGTCAGCGTCGTGAGGCAAAGGCTTCATCATGCTCAACATTTGGCTCATGTTGGGTTCTGGCTTCTGAAAAATGCTCTCCAAAGCATTCTGGTGTTGTTGACAACCTAGCTCATAGTATTCACCAGGAGTGGGCAGGCCTGTGAGCTCAATGATATCAAGAGCTTTGGCTTCATGATGGACATTGCCTGTCATCCACTCAAGGACCCAAGTCTTTGGATCCTTGTTGTAGCCTCGAATGTGAAGAGTTGCATAGAACTGTAGCAGAAGCTCTTCATTCCAGTGTTCCTTATCTGTGACAAACTGCAGCAGTCCAGCGTCTCTGAAGCAATCCAACGCTTCTTCAAGGCAGGGAAGGCCAGCTATAGCTTCAGTGTCGAGACGCATATGTGGAAATATGCGCCCTTGATTGTATAAGATGCAGGAATAGTAGCTGCGTTGCTGATAGCTCCAGAACCGATCTGATGAAATGTGAGGTTTGGTGTAAGGGTTCTTGGCGCTGTTGAAGAAGGTGTTATGTGCCACGAAGCCATTCACATTGAAGACCCCAGGTGAAGTTGCAGTTCCTGGGAATCGTGTAAGTCTTGGCTTGGGCTTCTGGATGGGAGGTCTGTGCTCGACATGATAGTCAAATTGTGGACCCGCAGTAGGTGGAGGAACCAGAATGGGCCATCGGACCATAACAGGCTGACCACGATCAAATGCCAGCTTAATTGTGTGAGGTCTTGGAGGGGGTACAGGAGCATTGACATTGTCGTTGATCTGGGCTTCAGGGGCCACATTGGCTTCAGGTGCTCCAGCATTGGCTTCGGGCGCTACAGTGGCTTCAGGTGCATGCACTTCTGGCACCGCAGTAGCTTCAGGCACCACATTAGCTTCAGCCATGACAACGTCATTGGCTTCAGTGTTGATGTTGGTGGCCGCCTCAGGATTGTTAACCTCCACTTCAGAAGCTAGAGGGTCGGACACGTTCTCCTCGAGAACAACATCTTGGTGGGACGGGGGTGTAGCAACTCTTTCAACTTCAATTCTTGGTTCTTCTTCTTCATCGGCTGATGCAGACGGAATATCTTCAGCCATTTTGGCTTCAGACTCTGACACGTGCACAGTGGGAGGGACTTGGGGCCTTGGTCCTTTGCGAAGCCTGCGTAATGCTGGTGACGCTTGCGGAGATGGAGTGTGCTGGGCCTCAAAGTCATCGTCATCTTGCACTGGTGAGGTGACTTGTGGTTGGGGAGAACTTGGGGTGTCTTGTCGTTGTGGGTGATCAGCCCACGATGCATCCTGAGCAGTTGGCGTCAGAGGACGACCAATGCTGATGAGTTCGCTGTGCATGAGCACAGGCGATGATACCAACTGGTGCTCGATCTGAGGCAGGACTTCATCATCTTCAACATTGTCATGAGGACCAATGTCTTCAGCTGCGGTGGGGTCAACAGATGGATTGTCTTCAGCTTCATGAGCCTCTGTGGAAGCAGGCTCATGAACTATCACTTGGCGTTCTTGATGTTCAGACGCAGGACAAGCCACTGAGATTGGCTCGACATCAATGGGCTCTGTGGGAGCAGCTCGGTCTCTCTTCTTGGTTTTGCGTTTCTTGGTTGGAGGAGCATCATCAGTGGTGGCCTTGGTTTTGCGCTTTCTGGCTTCGGCTTCAGCTACCCTTGTTTTCTTCAGTTCTGAAGCCACTGTGGGGACCTTAGGCTTCGAGCTTGTCATACTGGCTGGGAAGACAATTGGATGTACTTCCTGCCTTGGTGCTTCGGGTTTTGCCATAGCTGGCTTCTTCTTCTTCTTGGCCGCCATTCGGGGGTCGATGCCTGGTCGCCCCAAAGCCTTGCGCTTTTCAGCTTCATTGTATCCCTGAACACATTTAGCAGCAAGATCCTTCATGCGCTCACGAGAACCTTTGGCTTCTTTGCGTTTCGTTCGGAATGCTTCCTTGAGCTCATGCATCATGACCTGGAAGTTCTGAATGTCTTCAACATTGAGCTTGGCCATATGCTTCTTGAACTAAGCCTTTTCATAATCTACCTTATGCTTGAGCTCGACAATTTTCTGAGCTAGAGCCAGCTCAGCAGCAATGGCTCCATGGACGGCGACGCTGAGGCCAATGGGAAGCTGAAGATCATCAAAGCTAACATTTGGGCTGTCAAACCACTCATCAATGAACTTGTTTATGATTTCAACATCAAAGAGAGGAAGGTCATTGAAGATTTCTGCCTCTTGCTTGCTCTTGATCAACTGCTCAAGAGCGTCATCGCCAAGGTCGTCGTCGCTGGATAGATCAATGGTGTCATTCTCGTTGCGCAGAACAGCAGTAGGGGTCAGTGCTTGGCTGGTGGGTTGCATGGGCATCTTCACTTTGGAGGGCTTGGAGATGCGTGACAGATCTTCAGACTGCACACTGTGTTCAGGAGGTGTAGTGGCCAGAGACTTCGCTCGTGAAACCTTTGGTGCAGGGGCGGGCTTCGAAGCTTTAGGTTTCTTCAGCTTCTTTGGCTTCGGTGGTGCAGGCGCTTCGTCAGAATCAGCGACGTCTGCAGGTTGATCCACGACTGCCCCTTGAACCTTTATGTGAGTAATGAGACCTTCTAAGTTATAGAAGGGCCCAACCAGATTGGGTTCAGCTTCGCATGTGCCGTCAGGACGAGGAGCAGAGGGGCCTGGATTGAAGTCTAATCCCCATGACTTCTTGTTTTCCTTGGCCGAGTTCTTGGCAAACTGGAAGTTGCGCTTGAACAGATTGTCGTCACGACACCATAGCAATGAAGATGGGTCTGCATCGGTAGGCTGTGGTTCACGGACCATCCAAGGATAGAAGCCTTGTTCAATGGCTTCAGCTCTGGATCGGGGTTGAAGATTTCTGTACAAGATGTCTCCCCACGGTCGCTTGATGGCATTTTTCTCAGCAAATTCCTGGGTCACGAACCTGTACTTGAACCATTGTTCTGCCCAATATCTTCGAATCCATTGGATTCGTGTTTTCCGCTGATTTTAGTCCTCCTCTGGATCTGTCTTGTACATCTCATAGAGGTCAGGAGGCAAATCTCTTGAGGTGTTCCCACGACGCTGTCTGCCACCCTTCCTTGCAGATTTCTCTGTTGCCATGAAGTTCAGACGGAAAGGCTTCAACATTGTCAAAGTCTTCCGTCTGTGACAGCATTAAGGTGCGAGGGAAGGGGAAGAGGTCATATGCATTCTCAGAAGATTTTGAAGATAAATCAGTTTAGAAGACATTAACCTCATAGTGCGAAGACATTCACTCATAGGTAGAGAGTTGGTTCCAGATTTGTACGAATCCACAAATAAGTACAAGTGAGGAATCTAACTACTTTGTGAAGCATAAGTGAATATACTAGGCATGTTATGAGATGCAGTATGAGGTAGATCCAACTTGTGTGAACAGAAACTATTTGTGGTAGAAAAGGATGAATCTATCGGATCAAAAAGACTGTAAAAAGGAGGTTTTATTTACCACATGAGGAACTGCTAGACGGAGTGGGAGAGGAGACCGAGCAGTTCGATCTTCCGTGCCCTAACTTGGCGACGGAGGACACCTACGACGACGGCGGAGAAGACGATGTCCGCGGCCGGCGTGAGGACGGCGTCGGTGAGGTCACGACAGCTAAGTGCTTCGTCGCCGGCGTCATCGAGGGATAGCGGTGGCGCTAGGGTTTGTGCGAGGGTGGAAGAGGAGATAATGAGTGGGGTGAGGCGTGTATTTATAGGGACAGGGACGGCACAGTGTTATTACATAGGTGCCCCTGGAGATTCACATCTGAAGGACACGTGGCGATCATGCAACACATTGGAGGTTGTTCCATGTTCCCACGCGCGCCTGGATTGTTGGGTGGTCGTTCCCACTTCTCTGGGTTTCACGTTGAAGGATTTAGCATTGAAAACAGATTAATGTTTGTCTCTGTGTCTTTTGCTGACAAGGATGCAGAAAAGACATTTTGACAGTGTCAATAGAATGCATATGATTTGGATAGATAGACTTAAGATAGAAGCATAGAGGGGTTAGGGTCCGATCACATTCACTTAGTTCAAAAGATTCAACATGAAGACATAGCTATAAGTGAATGTTGTAGAGGACAGAAACCAAATTGAAGATAAACATGAAGTGAAGACTTTGCAAATGTAACGCCATGTGAAAAACACTTCTAAGGGAAGAATTTGGTGGTGGCGTTACCCTCCGTATAGGAAGTATTAGACCCAGACACGGCGCGCAATTATCGTGGCGCTCCGAAGTCAAATTCCACATTAAGGTATTCACACTCAGAATGTAAGTCTTCATTGATTGAAGACATACGTTACTTCGTGTGTTGCACATCTAAGTTATCAACATGCATAAGTGTTAGGATGTGTGCCTGATCACAGGACATTTGAGGATTCCAAGATATTTAGCTCACACCGTAACTTGAAAAATCTCTTCTCATCCAAGGGCTTTGTGAAGATATCTGCCAGTTGCTCTTTAGTGTTGACGTGTATGATATCAATATCTTCCTTCATGATATGATCTCTGAGAAAGTGATGACGAATTTCAATGTGCTTTGTCTTCGAGTGCTGAACTGGGTTGTTAGAAATCTTGATGGCGCTCTCGTTGTCGTAGTAGAGTGGCACTTGCTTCAGATGAATGCCATAGTCCTTGAGAGTTTGCTTCATCCATAGAAGCTGAGCGCAGCAAGATCCAGCAGCAATGTATTCAGATTCAGTAGTGGAGAGAGATACATAGTTCTGCTTCTTTGAAGACCAACATACAAGTGATCGTCCCAAAAAGTGACATGTCCCTGATGTAGACTTGCGATCCACCTTGTCACCAGCATAATCAGCATCTATGAATCCAACTAGATCAAACTCTGAGCCCTTTGGATACCATAATCCTAGAGTTGGGGTGTGAGCCAAATATCAAAGAATTCGCTTCACAGCTAAGTGATGCGATTCCTTTGGTGCCGCTTGGACCGGGCACACATGCATACACTAAGCATGATATCTGGCCTAGATGCACATAAATAAAGCAAAGAACCAATCATGGAGCAGTATACCTTTTGATCGAACTCTTTACCATTGTCGTCGGGACCCAGATGGTGTTTAGCTGGCATTGGCGTCGTGTAGCCTTTGCAGTCTTGCATTCCAAACTTCTTCAGCCAATCTTTGAGGTACTTCTCTTGAGATATGAAGATGCTGTTGCGTTGTTGTCGTATTTTAAGACCAAGGAAGAATTTCAACTCTCCCATCATGGACATCTGATATTGCTCTTGCATCATGTATCCAAACTCATCACTGTATTTCTGATTAGTGCAGCCGAAGATAATGTCATCCACATATATTTGGCACACAAACATTTCACCATCATATGTCTTCGTGAAGAGAGTGGGATCCAGGGAACCAGGTTTGAAGCCTTTTCTCTTCAGGAAGTCTTTGAGTGTGTCATACCAAGCTCGAGGGGCTTGTTTAAGGCCATACAGTGCCTTGTTGAGCTTGTAAACCATGTCAGGATGTTTTGGATCTTCAAAGCCAGGCGGTTGTGCAACATACACTTCTTCTTCAATCTTGCCATTGAGAAAAGCGCTCTTCACATCCATTTGGTACAGAAGAATGTGATGATGATTTGCATAGGCCAGCAGTATGCGTATAGCTTCAAGCCTAGCCACAGGAGCAAATGTTTCATCGAAGTCAATTCCTTCGACTTGAGTGTATCCTTGAGCGACGAGACGGGCTTTGTTTCTGACAACTTGACCATGCTCATCTTGCTTGTTGCGATCTATCCATTTAGTGCCTATGATATTGTGCTTACGAGGATCAGGACGCTTGACCAGTTCCCATACATTATTCAACTCAAATTGTTGAAGCTCTTCTTGCATAGCTTGAATCCATTCAGGTTCCATAAAGGCTTCATCAACTTTCTTGGGTTCAGATATTGAGACGAATACGAAGTGCCCACAGAAATTTGCTAGCTGTGTTGCCCTTGAACGAGTGAGTGGACCAGGTGCATTGATGCTATCAATTATTTTCTCAATCTGTACTTCATTTGCAACACGAGGATGAGCAGGACGAAGATTTTGCTCTTGCTGATCATTGTCATCGGTGGAAGGATTGTCTTCAGGCTGAGCATTGTCTTCAGGTTGATCAGGTGCAGAGATGATGAGTTCCTCTTCAGGCTGAGCTTTAGACGGTATGATCTCTCCAGTTCCCATAAGCTTGATAGATTCACTAGATGGAACTTCATCTAGCACATTTGGTAGGTGCTCTCTTTGCGAGCCGTTAGTCTCATCGAACCGCACATCCACAGTTTCAACCACTTTATAGTGAAAGAGGTTGAAGACTCTATAGGAGTGCGAGTCCTTTCCGTATCCAAGAATAAAACCTTCATGTGCTTTCGGTGCAAATTTTGAAGTGTGATGTGGATTCTTGATCCAGCACTTGGCACCAAATACTCTGAAGTAACTGACATTTGGCTTCTTACCAGTGAGGAGCTCATAGGATGTTTTGTTCAGAAGCTTGTGAAGATAAACACGGTTGATGATATGGCATGCAGTATCAATGGCTTTGGGTCAGAACTTTCTTGGAGTCTTGTATTCATCGAGCATCGTCCGGGCCATCTCAATAAGTGTTCTATTCTTGCGTTCCACGACGCCATTCTGCTGCGGCGTGTACGGAGCTGAGAATTCATGAGTGATGCCCAAAGTATCAAGATAAGTGTCGAGGCCGGTGTTTTTGAATTCAGTGCCATTGTCACGTCTGATGTGCTTGATCTTGACGCCATAGTTGTTCATGGCTCGATTGGCGAAGCGTCTGGAGACATCCTGCACTTCAGTCTTGTAGAGGATTATATGCACCCATGTATGTCTTGAATAATCATCAACAATGACGAAGCCATAGAGACAAGCAGTAGTAGTAAGAGTTGAGTAGTGAGTGGGACCAAAGAGGTCCATGTGTAGCAGTTCGAAGGGTTGAGTCGTTGTCATGATTGTCTTCGAGGGATGCCTGGCCCTCGTCATCTTTCCAGCTTCACAGGCACCGCATAGGTGATCCTTCTTGAACTTGACGCCCTTGATGCATATGACATGCTTCTTCTTTGCAAGAGTGTGCAAGTTCCTCATGCCAGCATGCCCTAGCCTCCGATGCCAGAGCCAGCATTCTGAAGCTTTTGCTAGAAGACATACGGCAAGCTATGGTTCTGCTGAGAAATCTACCACGTATAAATCATCTTTCCGATACCCTTCAAAGACTAGAGACTTGTCAGATTCCATTGGAACAAGGCAACGATATTTTCCAAATATCACAATCATGTTTAAATCGCAAAGCATTGAGACAGACATTAAGTTGAAACCAAGGGATTCAACAAGCATCACTTTATACATGTGTTGATCCCTTGAGATTGCAACTCTACCTAGACCCAATACCTTGCTTTTACCAGTATCAGCAAATGTGATGTGACTCTTGTCAAATGGACGTAAAGTAGAGTCCATGAGAAGACTTCGCTTGCCTGTCATGTGATTAGTACACCCACTATCAATAATCCATTCTGAAGCAGCTGGTGTCATACCCCACAGTGCAGTTGGGGGATAGGCTTCACGAAGAGAATTGTGAAGCATAAACATTTGACGAGCAAGTGGATTATGAAAGCTTAGATCGAGGTTAGGACTGATAGGGCAAGTAGCAAGCGACTCAGGAACAAAATACATAATAAGACCATTTGGGCATTTGATCTTGTGCCCTACAAGATGTTTAAGGTCCCCAGCAATAGCTTCAGACGCATTTGATTTTCGGCTGCAGACCTTTCCCTGCAAAAGAGAGTTAAGCTTTCTTAGCCATCCACAGCTTCAAGGGTGGCTTCGAAGCAATGAGTCTAAGTGCAACATCTGAGAACTTTGGCTTTGGAGCCCTAGCAAATAGTCTTGCAGGCGGACAATAGTACTCATAAGAATAAGCAGAGTAGTTCTTGGTCTTATGAATATGGTTGTTTGATGAAACGCGCTCATATTCATAGGCCTGAGTATGGTTTCCCTGCAAAACATTTGCGTTAGTGCGACTCAGGTGAGTCCTTTGTCTGTATGAAGACTTTGGACCATATGAAGCCTGTGGTCTGGGGTTTGTCTTCTTCACTTGTGGTGTCATGACGACATTCACAGGAAGATTCTCCAAACACTTTTTCGGCACCCAGACTTTCTTCATAGGTGGCCCATTCCTGCAGTTAGTACCAATATACCTGGCAAACACTTCACCATTCTGATTCTTAAACGGTTTATAGTTTGCATCAAAGGATTCATCAATAACAATGGGATTAGCACAAGTGAAGCCAGATAGGGTGGATGGATCCACTGAAGGTTCCTTTGCAGCAACCCATGTGGTTTTGAGGTACTGCTCAGGTTTCCAGTAAGAGCCATCAGCATTCATTTTCCTTTCGAACCCAACACCCTCTTTCCTAGGGTTTCGGTTCAGGATCTGCCTTTTGAGGACATCACATAGTGTCTGATGCCCTTTGAGACTTTTGTACATCCCTGTTTCAAGCAATGTCTTCAACCTAGCATTTTCATCAGCAATAGCAGTGGTATCCTCAGCAGAGGGGTTAGTTACCACATCAACAGTTGAAGATATTGCAATAGTAGCAGCAGTAGAACATCCAGCAACAGAAGTAGCGTTGTCACGCTCAATGCATTTAAGACATGGTGGTTCAAATCCTTCCTGAGCGGAACTAATCTGTTTGGCGCGAAGTGACTCATTTTCCTTTTGAAGATCTTCATGAGCCGCTCTCAATTTCTCAAGATCTTGCTTCCTTTGAAGATAATCATAGGAAAGCTTTTCATGAGTTGTTGAGAGCGCTTCATGACGACTTTCAAGTTCCTCATACTTAGCATGAAGATTTTTTGTGTCTTCAATTAAGGACTGAGATCAAGTCATTTCAGCGTCTAACAGGTCATCGTTTTTGTCTAACAGCTTTTGAATATGTTCCATAGCTTTCTGTTGTTCAATTGCAATTTTAGCAAGTGTTTTGTAGCTGGGTTTGGAACTACAATCAGAGTCATCTTCACCAGTGCGTGTGTTTACCTTGGCACCGCGTGCCATGAAGCAGTAGGTGGGAGAGGAGTAGTCCTTGTCATTTGCATCGGCGTCGGTGATGAAGTCATTGTCTTTAGTGTTGAAGATGGACTTGGCAACGTATGCTGTAGCCAAACTTGCAACGCCAGAATCGGACTCCTCCTTAGACTCCACCTCCGCCTCCTCAGAAGCGGACTCCTCCTCTGAATCCATTTCCTTGCCAACAAACGCACGAGCCTTGCCAGATGAGCTCTTCTTATGTGATGAAGACTTTGATGAAGACTTGGAAGAAGACTTTGAGCATTTGTTCTTCTTCTTCTTGTCGTCAGAATCATACTCCTTGCTCTTCTTCTTGTTGTTGTTGTTCTCATTGTCCCACTGCGGACACTCAGAGATGTAGTGGCCAGGTTTCTTGCACTTGTGGCATGTTCTCTTCTTGTAGTCATGAGGAGAAGCTTCATCATTCCTTGAGCTTGATCGTGAAGACTTTCTGAAGCCCTTCTTCTTGGTGAATTTTTGGAACTTCTTCACAAGCATAGCAAGCTCCTTTCCAATGTCTTCAGGATCATCAGAACTGCTATCAGATTCTTCTTCAGATGAGGAGACAGCTTTTGCCTTCAAGGCACGAGTTCGCCCATAGTTGGGACTGTAGATGTCTCTTTTCTCAGAAAGCTGAAACTCATGTGTGTTGAGCCTTTCAAGTATGTTAGACGGATCGAGTGTCTTGAAGTCAGGGCGTTCTTGAATCATCAGGGCTAGGGTGTCAAACGAGCTATGAAGTGATCTCAGGAGTGTCTTGACGACTTCATGCTTGGTGATCTCAATAGCGCTGAGGGCTTGAAGCTCATTTGTGATGTCAATGAGTCGATCAAACATGATCTGAACATTCTCATTGTTGTTTCTCTTGAAGCGGTTGAAGAGGTTGCGAAGGACACTGATTCTTTGATCTCTCTGGGTTGAGACGCCTTCGTTGACCTTGGAGAGCCAGTCCCAGACTAGCTTAGATGTTTCTAGCGCACTCACACGGCCGTACTGTCCTTTGGTCGTGGAGTCCAATTGAACGAACTTCTTGACATCAGCAGCGGTGACACCTTCACCAGCCTTGGGGACGCCATTCTTGACGACATACCAGAGGTCGACATCAATGGCTTCAAGATGCATGCGCATCTTATTCTTCCAGTAGGGATATTCAGTTCCATCGAAGACTGGGCACGCAGCGGAGACTTTGATTATCCCTGCAGTCGACATTGCTAAAACTCCAGGTTGTTAAACCGAATCACACAGAACAAGGGAGTACCTTGCTCTGATACCAATTGAAAGTGCTAGTGATCGACTAGAGGGGGGTGAATAGGCGATTTTTACGAAAGTCTTCAAAACATGGAAGTTTCGAAGACAAACGATAGAAATAAACCTATTACCATGCAGCGGAAGGTAGACTACACTAGACAAGCCATAGTCAAGTATTCAATGAAGTGAAGGCACAATGACTAATAGCAACTAGGCAGTATGGATCAGGTTGGAAGATAGTATGAAGCCAATCAGAACAAGCAGTCACTCAGTGAAGACAAAAGATAATACAAACAGGCAATGACTTCACAAGGACCAACTGTAAATAAAGAGATTGGAAGGATAGAACCAGTGGCTCGTTGAAGACAATGATTTGTTGGACCAGTTCCAGTTGTTGAGACAACTGTATGTCTGGTTAGGTAGGATGAGATTCAACTCAAAAGACCGTGTCTTCACCTTATTCCCCTTGAGCTAAGGACACCCAGTCCTCGCCCAATCACTCTGGTAAGTCTTCAAGGTAGACTTCCAAACCTTCACAGACTTCGTTCACCGGCAATCCACAATGACTCTTGGATGCTCAGAACGCGACGCCTAACCGGCTGGAGGATTCACAGTCCTCAAGTGTAATAAGTCTTCAAATCACACTGACAGGAAGACTTAAGTGATGCCTAACACTCTTTGGCTCTGGGTGTTTAGGGCGTTGTCCTCGCAAGGAATTATCTCTCAAAGGCTTCGAGGTGGGTTGCTCTCAAACGACAAAAAGCCGTACACTAACTCTGAGCAGCCAACCATTTATGGTTGTAGGGGGTGGGCTATTTATAGCCACTAGGCAACCCGACCTGATTTGTCCGAAATGACCCTGGGTCACTAAGGAACTGACCCGTGTTCCAAGAAAAGCTGACTTATCCAGCTCTGGATAAGTTTACTTGGGCTACAAGAAAAGCTGACTTATCCAGCTCTGGATAAGTTTTGCTCTCATTGTCTTCGCTCAAAGACATAGGATTTTGATTAAGCATCACTTCAGTCATTCTGACTGGTTCTCTTGGACCCCACTTAACAGTACGGCAGTTCCTATGACTCAACAAAGAAGAAAAAGAATGACGAAAAAACTAAGTCTTCGCGCTCCATAGTCTTCATGCAATGTATTCTCTTGTCATAGTCTTCAATGTGAATGTCTTCACATACTGTCTTTGACTTCAATGTCTTCATACATTTTTAGTGGTCATCTCTGGTAGGAAAACCGAATCAATGAGGGACTTCTACATGTGTTATCCTGCAATTCTCACAAACACATTAGTCCCTCAACCAGGTTTGTCGTCAATACTCCAAAACCATCTAGGGGTGGCACTAGATGCACTTACAGAAACTCAAATTGCGATCAAAAGAAGTTCGAAATCAAATCTGCTTGAAACCAAATTTTAAATTGTCAAAACCATGTTCAAGTTGATTATCTGGAAAGAGGGGAACAAGGCGAAGATTTTGGCGTTGGTTTCACTGGTTTTGGATAAACAAGCAAAAAAGTAACGAGGGTTTGGATATCAGGGACTAATTTGTGATAAAAGTAATTTTGGATAGGTCCCTGGCCGAAAACTAAAATAAAAAGGAAAACCTAATGAACGAACATTCGCTACAGAACCCTACTGAACAAAAATGTTCGCTAACGCGGATTAACGGCCGAATGTCCGCTACTTAGAACCGATCGGAAAAACCGAGAAAAACCCTAACCCTAAAATAAACCGAAAGAAAACCAAGGAAAACCGAACGGTTTTTACCGGTTAACTGGAGAAAAACGGTGGTGGCGTCAATGGCGAGATCTGGCGGCTTCGGCGGGTGAGGCGACATCGGCGGCGAGCGGCGGCAATAGCTGGCGGCAACAGCGGCGCGGGGTGGTGCGACGGCAGCGCGGGCGGTGGTGCGACGCGGCAGCAGCGGCTTGCGGCGGCGGCGCGGCTCGGGGTGGGGAGGCGGGCTGCGGCGGCGGTTGAGGAGACGGGGGCTCCGGTTTAAAAGGGGTTGGCGGCGGCGGCTTGGGCAAGGAGTCAGCGGCGGCGGCTCGGACTCATTGCCGGAGTCCGGCTTGGACACAGCGGCGTGAGTGGGCCGGCCTGGCTCGGTTGGGCCTTCGGCCCAGTCAGGCGACGAAGATTTTTTTAAAAATAAATTTCACTCGAAAGAAAAATCCTAATAAAATATAAAAAAATCCTAAAAAATACCAGAACCAATTTTCACCATCCAAAGCTAATATTTAGGACAAGGTGAACATTTTTCTGGCCTAAAATGCAATTTTCAAAAATGCACATATATCTAATTCAAATAAAATGGCAAATAAAATACAAATAAAATAATTATTTGATTTTAAAATTTCTTCTCCAATATTCCTCTCTTTTGAAGAAGTCATTTTATCTTCTCTCATTTATTTTTATTATTGGAAATAATTGGAGAGAAAAATATTGAAATCAAATTGATCATCTTTTCAATTTTGAAAAAAATCAAATAGGAATTTTTTTTTAAATCTCCAACTCTCTCCTTCGGTCCTTGAGTTGCTTAAGATTTCCAGGATCACAACCAAAATGGAAATAAAATATGATATGCATATGATGACCTATGTATAACATCCAAATTGAAAATTGGGATGTTACAAACCTACCCCCTTCAGATAAATCTCGCCCCGAGATTCGGGTTGGCTAGAAAATAGGTGTGGGTGGTCTTTCCATAGGTCTTCTTCTCGCTCCTAGGTGGCTTCTTCCTCGGTATGGTGGCTCCACTGAACTTTGCAAAACATGATAACCCTACTGCGTGTAACTCGGCTGGCAAACTCAAGAATCTTGACGGGTTTCTCCTTGTAGGTTAAGTCACTCTCCAACTAAATTGCTTCCAGGGGCACTATATCTCTTAGAGGAATATCGGCCATCTCAGCATGGCACTTCTTCAACTGGGAAACGTGAAACACATCATGTACTCCTGACAATCCTTCGGGTAACTCCAACTTGTAGGCAACTTCTCCCATACGTTCCACAACTTGATACGGTCCTACAAATCTTGGGGCTAACTTTCCCTTGACTCCGAATCATTTAACTCCTCGGAGCGGTGACACATGAACATATGCTCTGTCCCCAATCTCATAGACTACCCCCTTGCGTTTAGTATCAGCATAACTCTTCTGCCTGGACTGAGCTACCTTCAGTCTATTACGAATCAACTTAACCTTCTCTTCAGACTCCTTGATTAAATCTGGTCCGAACAACTGACGGTCTCCAACTTCATCCCACATTAACGGTGTCCTGCACCTTCTTCCATACAAAGCTTCGAAAGGGGCCATCTTCAAACTACCTTATAATTGTTGTTGTATGAGAACTCTGCGTAAGGCAAATTTTCATCCCAACTAGATCCATAATCTAGCGCACAAGCTCTCAACATGTCCTCCAGAATCTGATTGACTCTCTCAGTCTGTCCATCTGTCTGTGGATGAAAGGCTGTACTGAACTCAAGCCTGCTACCCAAATTCTGGTGCAACTGATTCCAAAACTTCGAGGTAAACTGTGTTCCTCTATCTGATATGATGGTCCTTGGAACTCCATGCAGACATACGATCCTGGTCATATATATCTTGGCCAACTTCGCGCTCGTATAGGTGGTTTTCACGGGGATAAAGTGAGCCACTTTGGTCAAGCGATCAACTACTACCCAGATGGAGTCATATCCTGATCTGGTCCTGGATAATCCGGTGATAAAGTCCATGCCAAGTTTGTCCCACTTCCATTCGGGTATGGGCATAGGCTGAAGTAATCCTGCTGGCTTCTGATGTTCTGCCTTCACTCTCTGACATACATCACATACTGCTACATACTCAGCAATATCCTTCTTCATACCTGTCCACCTGAAACACTCCTTCAAATCCAAATGCATCTTGGTGTTTCCGGGGAGAATCGAGTATGGCGAGTCATGAGCCTCCTGAAGTATTAACTTCCTGATCTCCGCATTATTGGGCACAAATACACGATCCTCAAACCAGAAAGTTTCATGCTCATCCTCACGAAAACCCTTGGCTTTCCTTTGCTCATTTTATCCTTTATCTGAGCAATTTCCTTGTCATCCTTCTGAGTTTCTCGAATATTTCCCAATAATGTGAACTGGACTTCCATTGCTGCAACAAAACCTCTTGGAATTATCACCAAACAAAGTTCCTTGAGATCATCGACTAACTCCTGCGGTAATCCTCCGCTTACGAGTGTATTGATATAACTTTTGCGGCTCAAAGCGTCTGCTACGACATTGGCCTTTCCTGGATGATAATGCAACTTCATATCATAATCCTTTATGAGCTCCAACCATCTCCTCTGCCTGAGATTCAACTCCTTCTGTGTGAAAATGTGCTTCAAACTCTTGTGATCCGTGTACACATCACAACGGTTTTCGATAAGAAAATGTCTACAGGTCTTGAGCGCATGCACTATGGCTGCTAACTCCAAATCATGTGTGGCATAATTCAACTCATGAGGTCGAAGCTGACGTGAGGCATATGAAACAACTCTTCTGTCCTGCATAAGTACACCTCCAAGTCCCAAGCAGGAAGCGTCGCAATAAACTTGGAAATCCTTGTGTATATCCGAAAGAATTAGTACTGGGGCTATGACCAAATGTTTCTTCAACTCCTGAAAACTGGCCTCACATTCCTCGATCCATTTGAACTTGGTGTCCTTCTTCAACAACTCCGTCATGGGTTTCGCAATTTTGGAAAAATTCTCGATGAATCTCCTATAATATCATGCGAGTCACAGAAAACTGCGGATCTCTCCAACTAAGGTGGGTGCCAACCACTCAGTGACAGACTGTACCTTGGTAGGGTCTACTACTATACCTTCTCTCGATATAACATGTCCAAGAAATCCAACTTCCTTCAACCAAAACTCACATTTGCTGAACTTGGCATATAGCTGATGTTCCCTGAGCTTTTCGAGAACTAGTCGCAAATGTTCCTTGTGCTCCTCTTCATTATTCGAGTACACCAATATATCATCAATGAACACCACAAAAAACTTATCCAAAAACTCCATGAACACCTTGTTCATCATACTCATAAAATAGGCAGGGGCGTTAGTCAATCCAAATGACATGACTGTGTACTCATATAGCCCATACCTTGTGGTAAAAGTTGTCTTAGGTATATCCTATCCTCGGATTTTGGCGTTGGTTTCACTGGATTTGGATAAACGAGAAAAAAGTAATGAGGGTTTGAATTTCAGGGACTAATCTATGATAAAAGTAATTGTGGATAGGTCCCTGGCCGAAAACTAAAATAAGAAGAAAAACCTAACGAACGAACGTTTGCTACAGATCCCTACAGAACGAAAATGTTCGCTACCGCAGATTAACGGACGAACGTCTGCTACTTAGAACCTGTCAGAAAAATAGAGAAAAACCCTAACCCTAAAATAAATCGAAGGAAAACCGAACGGTTTTTACCGGTTAACCGGAGAAAAACGACAGCGGCGTCAGCGGCGAGATCCGGCAAGGCATCGGCGGCGAGCGGCGGCAGCAGCGGGCAATGACGGCACCGTGGGGCGGCGCGGGCGGTGGTGCGGCGCGGCAGCGGCGGTAGCGCGGCTCGCCGTAGGGAGCCGGGCGGCGGCGGTAGCGGTCGAGGAGGGGGCGGCACCGGTTTTAAAGGGGTCGGCGGTGGTGGCTCGGACTCCTTGCCGGAGTCCGGCTTAGTCACAGCGGCGTGTGGGGAAGGTGGCGGCGTGAGCGGGCCGGCCTGGCTCGGCTGGGCCTTCGACCCAGTCGGGCGACCAAGATTTTCTTTAAAATAAATTTCGCCCGAAATAAATATCCTAATAAAATATAAAAGAATCTAAAAAATACCAGAAACAATTTTCACTGTCCAAACCTAATATTTAGGACAAGGTGAACATTTTTCTGGCCTAAAAATGCAATTTTCAAAAATGCATATTTTCTAATTCAAATAAAATACAAATAAAATAATTATTTGATTTTAAAATTTCTTCTCCAATATTCCTCTCTTTTGAAGAAGTCATTTTATCTTCTCTCATTTATTTTTATTATTGGAAATAACTGGAGAGAAAAATATTAAAATCAAATTGATCCTCTTTTCAATTTTGAAAAAAATCAAATATGAAAATTTGTGAAATCTCCAACTCTCTCCTTGGGTCCTTGAGTTGCTTTAGATTTCTAGGATCACAACCAAAATGCAAATAAACTATGATATGCATACGATGACCTATGTATAACATCCAAATTGAAAATTGGGATGTTACACCCAAGCTTGAGCTCTTGCCTCTCATCCTTCTCCTCATATCGAGACCTCCTCGATCTTTGATAACTTCATCCACACAAAACCCAACCGAACTTTTAGTGCCGGGGTTAGTGAATATGGCAATGAAATACCATCATGTACTGCTGTAACATTATTGTATAATTATAAACAAACATTACCCACTGTATGCTATCACAATTCTATGGCCTCAAGTCAAGGAGGCTTCAACAAGAATTCAAACATATGCAAATAATGAAGCTATAACAGCAATCTGTGAAAACATGACAGTCTGTAAAGATTTGAACATCCACCATACTTCTGTAACTCAAAAAAATTTGAACAATTAGGACAAAATAAACATTTTGTATAGAAAGGCAGTACAAAAAGTTTCAGAACCGTTGGACGTTCCAGTAAAAAATGCAAAATCAAGCACTCCAGCCAAAGTTTCTGTTCTCCATCGCACAAACCAACAAGCAATTTAATCATCCTAAAGGCAAACCGTGGCACATTATTTTTATAATACAATGGAATTGTACAAGAGGATAATTATTTTTGTTGAAAAGTTTCTGTAATTAAGATTCACAAAGTTTCCATGGGCATGAAAAATTTCAAGGCTAGCTCCCGCTTCCACGGTGCTTGTCTATCTCGGCGTTTGTTCTGCGATGGCACGCTGGTGAGCTTTGATCGGTGGCACCCAAGATGGGGCTCGGTGCCCTCTGAGCTTGAGTTTTTAACAAAGCTTACCTTCCACGGCATGCCTCGACGTGCTTGGAACAATGAGTCCATGCATGAGCTTATCAACGACCTTGAATGTAATCCTTAATAAGAGCAAACTTCTCCGATATAGTGTAGTTGGGAGAATTCAAAAAGATAATAGGACTATCATATGTGGGTGCAATAGCAACAATTTCATTCTTAACATAAGGAACTATAGCAAGTTCATCTCCATAAGCATAATTCATATTGGCATCTTGGCCACAAGCATAGCAAGCATCATCAAAAAGGGATATTTCAAACGAATCAACGGGATCATAGCAATTATCATAGCATTCATCCTTGGGTAAGAACGAAGGGGCATTAAATAATGT
This sequence comes from Triticum urartu, assembly GCF_003073215.2. Taxonomy (NCBI): domain Eukaryota; kingdom Viridiplantae; phylum Streptophyta; class Magnoliopsida; order Poales; family Poaceae; genus Triticum; species Triticum urartu. Next base: position 334,172,216 of record NC_053024.1, read on the forward strand.
ATGAGTTGAAGAGTTACTCTCATTAGAAGGTGGGCACGGGTAGCTAATCCGCTCTTCCTCCGTTTGTTCTTCGCTCTCCTCATCATCTTTTTCATCCAATGGGCTCACAGTTTCATCAATTCCTTCTTCCATAGACTCTTGCAAAATATTAGTCTCTTCATGGACAGCGAAGACTTTCTGAATATATGCATCAATATCGGAATTGTATTTATAATTATGATAGCAATATTTAAGGATAGAAAAATTTTCAGGTCTATAAACTGAATCATCAAAATCTTCAAACTTTTCAGACAAAGATCCAATTTCATAAGCACCCTTAAAAGCAACAAATTATTCTATTCGTTCCACATCATAATAATCATATATACCATTAGCATAAGAAGCTAAGGTTTCATTACCATTAAATTCACATGAAAAGGGAAGATGTGGAGCATTCATCCTAGAGCAACAAGTATAATCATATCTCTGGCATAAATTCCAAGCATACCAACGCAACATATGAATTTGATCCCATAATAGTTTCCCTTTTTGTGTCAAGTGATAATCCCTAAAGTATTCACGTTAATCCAACGTTACTCCAATTATCAAGTTTAATGGGGTTTTCTCAGGATTATCAAAGTAGTGCATAATATCTTTCACATAACGAGCATCGAGGGTTTTAGGAGGTTCCCCATATCCATGAGTAGCAAGTACAACTATTTTTTTGGTATTTCGTGTTCCATATCCATAACTTAAAGATAGAGAAAAACTTAGAACAGAAAATAAAAACTACTTAGTGATAAAGCAAACAAGCACACATGAGAATATTTACCCCACGCTATTGCTCCCCGGCAACGGCGCCAGAAAAAGGTCTTGATAACCCACAAGTATAGGGGATCGTTTGTAGCCTTTTTGATAAATAAGAGTGTCGAACCCAACGAGGAGCTAAAGGTAGAACAAATATTCCCTCAAGTTCTATCGACCACCGGTACAACTCTATGCACACTTTATGTCTGCTTTACCGAAAGCAATTATGAAACTAGTTTGTAGGAGTGATGCTAGAACTACTTTGCAAGACTAAAACTAGAAGTACTTTGCAAGATAATAAAAGTTAGGTGTTTATAAAAAGGGTTTGTGTCAACAAGAAAGTTATTTGGTCCTAGGCAATCGATAACAAGTACCGGTAATCATTCTTGCAATTTTACATGAGGCAGAGGCATGAGCTAACATACTTTCTCTAGTTGGATCATATGCACTTATGATTGGAACTCTAGTAAGAATCCACAACTACTAAAGATAATTAAGGTCGTGAAACCCAACCATAGCATTAAGTAGCAAGTCCTCTTTACTCCCATACGCCATAACCCACCTACCCGCATTTAGGCTGTTGTCACCCCCGCAACACTGACAATAAGAAAACCATGAACATATTGCAACACCCTATAGAGAGGGCCCCTCACATTTGCGCGAGACGGAGGGCACCGTAGGACAGCACCATAAATAAAATATACAATCATACCAACCAAGATCACGATTAACCCATAGGACAAAACAGATCTACTCAAATATCATAGGATAACCATAGATCATTGGGAAATAATATATGGAGTTGAGCACCACATTTAAGTAGAGATTACAGTGGGGAGAAGAGGTGTTACACCGTTGCATAGAGGGGGAGAGAGTTGGTGTTGATGGTAGCAAGATTGTTGATGTAGATCGCTGTCTCGATCTTTGCACCGGTGGCACTCCCGCGCCACCGGAAGCGAGGGGGAGAGAGCCCCCCTCCTTCTTCTTCTTCCTTGACCTCCCCCCTAGATGGGAGGAGAGTTCCCCCTCTGGTCCTTGGTGTCAATGGTGGGACCCTCCGAGATTGGATCTCCCTCTTTGTTCTCTTCTGTTTCGCGTTCCCAGATCTGGCCGAAAACCGTTTCTTATATTTCGGGAGATCCGTAACTCCAATTGCGCTGAGATTTAACATGATTTTTTTCCAGATATAAGCTTCCTTGCACCCGAAGTAGAGCTCTAACTGACGTTCGAGGAGGGCACAACCCACCACCACGCACCAGGGGCCTCTAGCGTGCCCTGGTGTCTTGTGGGTTGTGTGCGCCTCCGTTTGCGGTGATTCCAAGTCCCAGAAATCACATATATTCCAAAATAATTCTCTGTAAAATTTTATTGCATTTGGACTTTGTTTGATATGGATTTTCCGTGATTCAAAAAACATGCAAAAAAACAGGAACTAGCACTGGGCACTGGATCAATAGGTTGGTCCAATAAATCATATGAAATGTTGCCAAAAGTATGTAAAAGTTGTATAATATTGGCATGAAACAATCAAAAATTATAGATACGACGGAGACGTATCAGCTGGCTGCATGCTCGAGGGACATGCACACGGCCATCGTCGAAGCGAGGCCTAAGATTTTCAAGACACCCTGCTTGCTACTATCTTGTCTTGCAAGATTTGCTCACCATGATACGGAGGCGTACATGATGCCCCTCGACTTCAATCCGATCTCCATTACCCGAAACTTCTTTGCAGGTATGTAGTGGTTCACCATACATCATTTCCCTCGACTTCGATCCAATCACCATCGCCCGAAACTTCTTGGCAGGTATGTACTAGGTCGGCATGAGCTCCCACTGGATGGTTGTCGTCAACAAGACCGGAAAAAGTTGGTGCTCGTGAATTTCCACACCTCCCATGAGATTATCCTTCCTACGTTGGATTATATAGGATTTTACCATCATGGTCCAAGTGATCTAGATTACGAAGTCAGTTGGATGCACCTTGATTTGCAGAAGATTGTAATCTGCCAAGTGCCCACATGAGATGCGAATTATGCAGACTTCAAGCTAATTGCCTTGTCCGACCACGGACTCGCCTATCTTTTCGCTGGTGCCTTCTTTACCTGGAGACAGCTCACCTCGCAGTGGATCCTCAAAGCTGATACACACTTCTGTTATGCTATTGAACACAATGGCATCATCTACGCGATCGACAAAGCAGATGGCACCATGTATTGCTGGGACAGCGCGTGTAAGTTGTTTTTGTCTGATGGTAATGATGACGCCATGACACTGTTTGAACTTTTTGTGATGATTGGCATATCCCTGTTTGAGCAGAATTTGAGTAGAACTATGGCAATGTATTAGAGACGTTGTAAATCAGCTATATTTGGAATGAGTTAATTCATGCGATTGTGACCATGTCATTACAACCAATTTGTACCCCTGAATAATCAAATGGTTAGGAAGATATGGATATTTTCCTTATTTTATAGTAATCTATATACAACTAAATATGAGTGTGTATCAATGGCCATGTTAGTTTACTCATTTTCATGATGTAGAAACATGCATCATACCGTTGGTTTCATCTAACCATACATTAGGAAAGTAAATGTGCATATGGAGAACTCTATATTTGGAAGTAGTGAAATCCTGCAATGATTACCATGTGTACATACCTATATTCGCCCTTCAGCAATCAATGGCTAGAATAATATCCTCACAAAAAAATTGCCCACGGAACAAGAGTAGATAATAATGCATGGTATGTTAGTTTCCTTGAAGAATATGTTTGTGAGGACGGAACATGATTACATAACATGCATGACATGGTAGTTTCCTCTGAAGAATCGAGTGTGAGATAACATGAGTATAACCATGCATGGCACTTCTATATTTTTGAACCCAATATGCATTTCCCTGTGTTTTCCTCCCAGTTCCAACAGGGACATATCAATGTTGTTTCTTACATTATCCTACTCATACTCTGAATAATGTTGATCTTACATTAACAATGACTGTCCTTTTTGATATGATGCAGTGTCCCTATAGTTACTGCCCTTTCTAATCACACCACCTTTGCCAAAAACAGGGAATTACAACCGGTTCCTCGCTTGATCACACAACGGCAAAAGACTGATGATCATTCAGACACATGAGCCGGAAAAGTTATATTGCAAAAACCCCACTGTATACAAGCACCGTGAAATACGTGAGTGTCCGGACAATGGCTGTTACGTCTATGAGAAGGATACCAGCTTGTTGGGGGTTTCAGGATTTTTGAGTTGGAGGTGGGTAAACAGCCTTGGTTCAAAATCTCTATTTCTCGGACTCAATTATCCGATTAACCAGGAGATCACCGTTGGCAAGGACCTTGATGGCAGAGAGGCTCTGTTTGCTATGGAAAGATGTGTCTACACGGCGAGCCATAGGAGTCTGGGAGCAAACTCCCCTGATAGTGAATGATACAGCCTGCAGCCAAAAGAAGCTGAGAATGGCAAAGGCATCTGGATTAACTTTGATCCTTGGATGTGTTGAGTCCGACAGGCAGTGATGTGGTTCAAGCCTTCAGGTTGATAGGTAATTGGGTTGTTGCGTCGAAAGGGTGGAGTACTAGTGTCTCCAGATCACCGGTGGCTGAAGCGTGGCTGCAAATTATTATGGTATTGGATCATCCCTCTTCGAATGACTTGTTGTCTTTGCTGCTTTTCTGGATAGGTTGTTCTCTCTTTTGTTATGCATATTCCTTGTCATTGGTCATCCTCGTCTATGTCACTCTTATTATGTAATAGTTTCCTCTATTCAGAATGTCATTCTCATCTGGATCACAAGAGTCTGACCGCTGCAGATGGGTGCGTTTTGGTGGTGTAGCAAGACTTCTTATGAAATATCATGTCTTGATGTTTATGTCAGTAGTAGTCACTAGCCAGTGTTTGAATGTTGTATATATCATTGTTTCGAACTGTTTATTGTCTCGAACTGCTAGTGGGATAAATGAGGGCATCATGATTCTCCAGTGTTCAAAGTATATCTCCTTTTTTCAAGTTATAATTTGATCTCAGTGTCTTGTCGATGATGTACACTTGTTTGGGCCAATGAGGTGTCACTGAATATGGGACGAGTAGTAACGCAATGCCAAACAGATCAGTTATGACTCTCAGGTCGGGATCTCAAAAGATCCTCAAAAAAGGGTCGGGCTCTCAAAAAATGAAGAATTGGGACTCCTAGGTCGATATGTGGGCGCCACCGGTGTTTTCGTGCGCTTGCGCGCCGAGAGCATATTGGTGCGTGTTCGAAATTCATGCTACCTTTTCATCTCCAATCTCCCGCCCCTCCCCCACCTATGGAATCTCGATTCCTACTCCAGTTCCCCCAAATCCCCCCCCTGTACTCCCTGTACTCAAGCGCACTATCATGTTGCCGGTCAACGCGGATCTCCGAGCCGGAGATCCTGAGGTATGTCTTGCCTTCGGGCGCTGAGTGCTGTCGCTCAACAGTGGCATGGCGGCGCTTGACAACTAGTTTGCCGGCAAAGTGCTGATGCTAACCATCAACGGCGATCGGCCTCCCGTCTCGCCGGACGACCTTGTCAAAGCTCTTGACATTGTGCACGACATCCAAATAAGTGACTTGCTCGTCGAAGTCTGTCCGCCACCGGCTGATTTCTTCGTCAGGTTCCGGACAACTTTCGACTACAGTCGTGTGTTCGAATCATCTCGACGTTTGTTCCGTGATGGCGCGCTGGTGAGCTTTGATCGGTGGCACCCAAGATGGGGCTCTGTGCCCTCTAAGCTTGAGTTTTTAACAAAGCTTACCTTCCACGGCATGCCTCGACGTGCTTGGAACAACGAGTCCATGAATGAGCTTATCAACGACCTTGGAGGTGAGCTCATAAGTATGTTTGTTCCTCCAAACAGCTGGGCTCTGACAGTTATGGCATGGATGAAGAAGTCATCCACCATACTGAAGGAGATTGGTGTTGAGATACCGGTGCAGGAACCGGGGTTGTACTATTGGTCGCCACCAAGGCCGTCGTGGACCACGTTAGGGATGTACCTGTATCGAGTGTTCGTGCATGTCCAAGAAGTGGTCAATCCATCAACCGAAGTCCTGCCGCCGCCGCTAGTGCCTGGGTCCGTCGACGACGTCCATTACAGGAGTCAACGTCAGACTTTCCCCGTGTTTCTCGGAACGATGGATGGCACAGGGCCTACTCCATCGCGTGGCGGAAGCTACTGCTTCTTTGGGAGAAGAGGCAGGGATGGCTGCCTGGATGTGCTCTAATTTGAGGTAACAACTGAATCTTATCAGATACTAGTTAATTCTGAGCTATGGGTGTGAAGCACTAATGTGCCAATACATTTGATTGTGACTTGTTCGATTTTTTTACCTGAAATTTTTTTAGAAAGGGTTGTACATCAACTTACTGTTCTAGTAGAACTTATATATTGTGTTGTCTGTCTGTTTTCTTTGCACAACATTCGAGATATTTCCCCGTCATTGATAAAGACGATGAACCGTTATGTACGAATTCATCGGTTTCAACACAGCCCTACCCATAGCCATCCACTGCTTCCACCCTGATTGTGTCGCCTGCGTGAAATTTTTGTATGCAAGTTTAGTGTGCTATGATGTTCTATATGATTGTGTCAACTATATAAGTTTTTACTGAGCATCAGCAATGCATATGGCTGAAATATGTATTTACGAGCATTGACCGATGGGTCTCTCTCTCACTCACACGCACACACACACACAAACACAAACACACACACACACACGCAGACATGCACAAGTGGGATCCGTTGAATTATTTCTTCACTCATGATAGCTTTTAATTAGGTTCCACTATACTCTAACTTTTTCCTTAAGTTATTAATTGAGCTCAGTGACTTCAAAAAGTTGTACAGAAGCCTTGTTTGGGCCTTTTCGGCGTCACTGAATGTGGGCTGAGTAGCCATGTAAGGTTGTACTGTACTACACATGCCTTTTTTCAACATCAGCAATTCAACTGGGCCGACAGTTGTACACAATATCCGGGTCAACTTGTTATTCTCTGCCCCGCTGAGCTGCAAACCTTTCCTAGGAGGGATGCATTAGGCTTAACAATAAAATGGGCTTTAAGAAATAATAAATGGGATGTAATTCTAAAAACTGGGCAGTAACAATAAAAAATGCACCAAACACGTAATTAGTTTAAAAAATATATTATTTTTGGAATTTGAAAATTTTAATTTCATTACTTGTTGCGCGTGCAATATTTCATTGGATTTTAACATAATACAAATTTATTTTGAAATTATATTTAATCTGACTAGAAATTTCAGGATAAAAATATTTTGGATCCCATCAAAATGTGGGAAATTTTATTGAATTCTGTTTTGAGCGGTTGGTTGAAATTATTAATCATTGTCCTAGCTAGAAAATGGGTTGTACTTTTAACAAACTATAAATGGGATATAGTAAATTCCATTAGAATTCAAAAATGTGTTGTACATTCTTACAAATCGCAAATGGGCTATATGTTCCCTGCCACACAGTTGTGGGACTACTAAGTTGACGTGTCCCCTAAAAAAACAAAAACTAAGTTGACGCGTATGAAATGCTTTGTCAACTTATAGTCAACACACGGTTCTAGCAACAGTGGTCGTTGGATGTCCATCCAATGGATGTCGTGCTTCTTCTTCAATCTCGGATATTCTTGCTTCAACCGCCCCAAAAATGATTCCTCCCCCTGACATCTGGGGCGCACCGTTTCGGAGGCTGACGTGTGGGCCTACTAAGTTGACGCGTACCAAGGGCTTTGTCAACTTAGTCAATATAAACGATTCTAGCTGTAGTGACCGTATGATGTCCATCCAACGGCCGTTGTGCTTCTTTGACCTCTGGTCTTCTAGCTCCAGCCGCCCAAACTAGCGCCGGCCGTGCCGCCTGCTCCTGCCTCCCGTGTCCGGCTGTGCTGCCACCGCTGTCCATGTCATCCCTCTATACTCACCCACACCTCCTGTTATTCTCCGGCGACGGCAGCCTCACACCGCAGCCGAAGCAGTCAGCCCACGTACTCCCCTCCGTGTGGGCATCCACTGCCGCATCTTCCCCGCCTCCGCGTCGTTCCCTTCCTAGGCCTCGTCGTCGTCCACCGCCTTGGTGCTCTCGGTGCGGCGTGGTCAACGGAGGACAACCATTTGAAGAGGACTTTAGGCGGTGAGGCTGACAGCTCGACCCACCAGCTAAATCTTCAAACACGAGGAAGTGCCTCCTTATTACTCACAAAATAAAAACGATTCCTCCCCCTGACAGCTGGGACCGAGCAGCTATATCTTTGCACGGAAGGAAGTGCGTCCTTATCCTCCCTGACCGCTAGGACCCACCCGGTCAAAGTGTACATAGCGTTGTATGTATGGTCGCGAACATGTACGTACATACTGGTCGATCGGTCTCTCTGCAAGTATGAACCGTGGCCGAGTAAGTAGCGGCACGTGTCGTTGTAGAGCACCCGACATAGTAGTTCACGCAGTCCTGTCTAAGTCATGTACACATACGTATAGCCACAGGGCAAAAAATACGACCACGTACATACATACGGGCAGGGTCTCGAGCGCGTACTCGCGCATATATATATACAGACGGCCAGGGCTTGTGTACATGGAGAGGCAACAGACGGCAACAACGACATCATGTTCATCGGGCAGCGAACCTGCAGGGTTTGAACGGAGAAACAACGTCATGTTCATCGGGAGGCAACCGACTGTGTCGGAATGCATCGTGTTCATTGGGAGTCAACTGGCTTGGATGGAACAGCCGAATGAAACGAGGCCTGGCGTATCGCAGAACGGAGGAAACGGACTTGTGTTGGAGCGCTATGGTCAAAACGAGGCCTGGCATACCACAAAACGGAGGAAACGGACTTGTGTTGGAGCGCTACGGTCGAAACGGGAGTCATGTTAATCGGGAGGGGTGTGGCGTACCGCAAAATGGGACTCCACGGGCTACTGTTCATCTCCACCGTCGACCTCCTCCAGCCTTACGGGCTACTGTTCATCCACCGTCGACCTCCTCCAGCCTCCACATGCGACTGTTCATCCATGGGCTCCTGTTCATCCAGCCTCCACATGCGACTGTTCATCCATGGGCTCCTGTTCATCCAGCCTCCACCGCTCCTCCACCAGCTACTGTTCAACCAGTCCTCTCCACGGGGTCCTGTTCAACCACCCCTCCACGGGGTCCTGTTCATCCAGCCCTCCACCGGCTAGTGTTCAACCATCCCTCCATGGGGTCCTATTCATCCAGCCCTCCACGGGGTCGTGTTCATCCACCCCCAACCGGCTCGATCGGGGTCTTGTTCATCCAGCGGCAACGGCCTCTACTACCATGGGGTCATGTTCATCCAACCCCCCACCGAGAACTGTTCATCAAAATCCCCGCAACAACGCTCACTGTTCATCAAGAGGCAGCATCGATCGGCTTCAGTTAGCAGCAGTAGCGAAAGAATCACTCGGGGTTAGTTAACAGCAAGGGATCGATCGGGGTTCAGTAACGTAGCTAGTGTAATCGCTCGGGTTCAGTTAGAGCCCAACGCCTTGCTCGGTTTCAGTTAGAGCGCAACGCCTCGCACACACGCGCGTACGTGTACGAGAGAAACGTGCAAATCTCCGTTCATCGCTCGGCCCCGACCACCCACCGTAACCGGGAACTCTCCGATATGTTCCTCGCCCTCGCTTCTACCATAGTTTTTTCCGTCATGGATGGCCCAAAGAATGTCATGCAGCTGGGTCTCCGTCCCGCCCAGGACGAAAAGCCCATTTTTGCCATGATTTTTTTCATAGAAGTAGGAGCCCACCACATCTATGATGATACCAGGTTTTGTCACAATTATCATCATATAAGTGTCATAAGCATGACAGAAAAAAAAATTGTTCGGCCCAAAATGTCATAGATTTGTCTTTTTTTGTAGTGAGAGTGATGTAAAAAAACATCAAACTTTGCGGGCCTAGGCTTTACTAAATCCCCATCATAAGGAATCAAGCATATGTCACAAAATTCAGTAAGTGGTATCCGATGGGTTTCAGCATATAAGTTAAACTGCACCTCAGGAGGATTATTCCTACTCAAGAAATGAAAACTTTGCACAATAGAATTTGTGAGGAGATGATACTGTTCACATTCAGTTGCGATGAAGTCGATGAGGCTGGCATTACCAGCATATTGTGCAAACTGTTGACGGATTATGGCTCCCTCCATGAATGGGTTATGCGGCCATTCGCACGGCCGTATCTCCGCCATTCTTCGGATGTGGAGATCATTGTCTGATGACTCCCCAATAACTCCCTTGGAGTTCTCTTGGAGTTCATCTTGGAAGCAAACTTCCTAAAGAAACTCATATTTTTCCTATGAACGAAATTCTGAAATTTTTAGTCCACAAAATTTTCTCAACAAAACTTCACAAGATTGATAGCAACTACTCATAGGGATGCATAGAGGCCATATCAAGTATTAAAACTACTTAGAACTCTAAGAATTCAACATGCAAGCTCATCTACAATAGCATCAAGAGTAGATAATTATTCAAAATATAAACCAGTAAAGCAAAAACTAATTGGACCAATGGAGGAGTCACATACGAAGCAACAATCCCCCGAAACAGTTTTGGAAATGGAGCTTTGAGTAAAGAGATCGAAATCCACGAGTTTGAGAGCAAGAACACGAGAGAGAGAGAGAGACAGACAGAAAGAGACACAGAGAGAGAGCAATGGTGAATTTTTTCTGGAGGTAGGTGGTGATATGGGATAAAGAAATAAGTGAGGGGTCCGTGTGGGGACCACAACCCACCAGGGTCGCCTGGGCTGCTGGCGCACCCAGGTGGGTTGTGCCCACCTGGTGCACCCCCGTCTGATGTTATTTGCATGAAAAAATCAGAAAAAATCAGAAAAAATCGTATTAAATTTTCAAATCATTCTGAGAACTTTTATATTGGGTCATTTTTTATTGCATGGGAAATTCAGAAAACAGACAAAACATGGCATTTTATTTTATTTAACTAATAAAAACGAAAAACAAAAGGTAAGGACAGAAGGTAGTGCTCACTAAATTCATCAACTTCATACCTCTCAAAAGTGATTCACTAATAAGATTGATCAAGTCTTATTAACAACCACTTTCGTTTAGCATGAAACCGAAGAACTTTCGTAAAACACTAAGTTACCTCAAAGGGGATATGAATATCCCCAACAATAAGCATTTAATATTTCTTTTTGGCAGTAGGTAGAGGTAGTTGAAAACTTCCAATAGTGATTGTCGAAGATTTTTCAATAACATTAATACCATTCACTTGGAATTGTTTCTTCAGAAAGTGCACCGTATGCTCACTACCATTGATATGAAGAGTGACCTTGCCTTTATTGCAATCAATAACAGCCCATGTAGTATTCAAAAAGGGTCTACAAAGGATAATCGACATGTTTTCGTCCTTAGGTATCTCAAGTATAACAATGTCAGTTAAGATAGTAACATTAGCAATAACAATGGGCACATCCTCACAAATACCGATAGGTATGGCAGTTGATTTGTCAGCCATTTGCAAAGATATTTCAGTAGGTGTGAGTTTATTCAAATCAAGTCTTTTATATAAAGAGAAAGGCATAACACTAACACCAGCTCCTAAATCACATAAAGTAGTTTTCACATAATTTCTTTTGATGGAGCAAGGTATAGTTTGTATTCCCGGATCTCCAAGTGTTTTAGGTATTTCATCCTTAAAAGAGTAATTAGCAAGCATGGTGGAGATTTCAGCTTCTGGTATTTTTCTCTTGTTGGTGATGATGTCTTTCATGTACTTTGCATAAGGGGCCATTTTTAAGATATCAGTCAAGCGGGTATGCAAAAAGACTGGCCTAATCGTTTCAGCAAAGCATTCAAATTCTTCATCATCCTTCTTCTTAGTTGATTTAGGTGGAAATGGCATAGGTTTTTGAACCCATGGCTCTCTTTCCTTACCATGTTTTCAAGCAACAAAGTCTCTTTTATCATATCTTTTATTCTTAGGTTGTGGGTTATCAAGATCAACAACTGGTTCAATTTCAACATCATTGTCTGGTTCTTTATTATTTGTTTGAGTGTCTTCATGAACCTCATCATTATCTTTCTCATTATCAGAAGTGAGTGTTCATTACCAGATTGAGTTTCAGCATCAGAAATAGAAACATCGTTATCATTATTGGCAGGTTTCTCTATTTCAGGTTCACTAGAGGCATGCAAAGTCCTACATTTTTCTTCTTCTTTTTCTTTTTAGAAGGACTAGGTGCATCAGTGTTAACTCTTTGAGAGTCTTGTTCAATTATTTTTGGGTGCCCTCATGGTAAAGTGGTTCCTGAGTCATTCTACCTCCTCTAGTCATTACTCTAACAGCATGATCATTGATAGTATTGTTCATTTCATCAAGAAACTCTCTTTGAGAATTAGCAACTTGTTCTAGTTGAGTTTGAACCATAGAGGCATGTTTTCCCACACCTCTAACATCATTGGTAATTCTAAATAGCAAGTTACTCAAGCGAGCAATCATATCAGAATTGTATTGCAGTTGTTTCATAACATTTGCATTGAAGTGATCTTGTTTTCTAATGTAATTATCAAACTCATAAAGGCATTGACTAGGGTGTATATTTTAAGGATTGTCATTGTCATTGAATTTCATTAAAGAATTTACCTCTACCACCTTAGGTGGTGTTGTTTCAAGCCCATGTATTTCTACAATAGGAGGTAAATTTTTGACATCCTCAGCTTTAATACATTTTTCCTTCATAGATTTCTTTGCCTCTTGCATATCTTCAGGACTGAGATATAAGACACCCCTCTTCTTCAAAGTAGGTTTAAGCGGTGGTTCAGGAAGAGTCCAATCATCATAATTTTTCAATATGTTATCCAATAGTTCTTCACCTTGTTCAACAGTTCGTTCCCTGAAAACACAACCAGCAAAACTATCTAGGAAATCTCTAGAAGCATCAGTTAGTCCATTATAGAAGATATCAAGTATTTCATGTTTCTTAAAAGGATGATTAGGCAAAACATTAAGCAATTGGTGAAGCCTCCCCCAAGCTTGTGGGAGACTCTCTTCTTCAATTTGCACGAAGTTAAATATTTCCTGTAAGGCAGCTTGTTTCTTATGAGCAGGAAAATATTTTTCGCGGAAGTAGTAAATCATATCCTGGGGCCTACACACACAACCAGGAGCAAGAGTATTATACCAAGTCTTAGCATCACCCTTTAGTGAGAACGGAAATAATTTGAGAATATAATAATAGCGAATTTTCTCATCATGAGCAAAAAGGGTGTCTATGTCATTCAACTTAGTAAGATGTGCCACAACGTTTTCAGTTTCATAACCATGGAAAGGATCATATTCAACCAAAGTAATTAACTCTGGGTCGACAAAGAATTCATAATCCTTATCATCAACTGTAAGGGCATATTTATCCCTAAGGTGTTTTGGTGATTGATGACAATGCTTTTGCAGACTAATCTTGTGCCTTGAATTTCCCAGACATTTCATCGCTAGGCACAAGACGGTTTGGTGCCCCTCGAAGACTATTGAAGATGGCGTTTTTCTATGTTTCTTTTTGGTGGTTTTGAGTCGTAGGAAAGCCGTGCTATTAAGAGGGGGTACGCGTCGGAAAGGTTCGGGTGGAATCATCACGTGCACGTTTTCTTCCTTGTCTCCACCTTTCCCTTGCACGTTGGAGCATCCTCTGTTTCTCCCCTATGCAAGTGTCCTCGCTGCTGATGTTGGGCTTGCGGTAGTACTGCTCCCCGGAGCGGTAGTACCGCAGGCACCTGTGGTAGTACCGTACTTCGGCGCGGTAGTATTGCAGGAGCCGACGGTAGTACCGCTCCCCTGGAGCCGTAGTACTGTGGCCCCCAAGCCAAGTGCCGCTGATTTGCGGTAGTAGGGGCGGGTGTAATTTTTTGCATCCGTGCCTCCGCGGTAGTACCGCGTGCGGCCTGGTTCAGCTGTCATGCGGTAGTACCGCTCCCCAGCGGTAGTTCCGTGTTAGATTTTTGCATGTTCTCGTTTCCAACAGAAGTAGGCATGGATGTATTTTTATTCATCCGCGCCCTTCCCAGGCTAGGACTTTCCTGCCTTGCGGTAGTACCGCAAGGGGGAGCGGTAGTACCGCGCTTGCGGAAGTACCGTTCTCAGTCAGGCCTGTTCTAGTCCCTGCCATTGCCGCGGTAGTACCGTGGTCCGTCACGGTAGTACCGCATGGCCTTGCGGTAGTACCACTTTTCAGGAGCGGTAGTACCACATGGCCTCGCGGTAGTACCGCTTGTTAGGAGCGGTAGTACCGCAAGTCGCGGGCTGGTTAAGTTGCTAACGGTTGGATTTTGTCCATAGCTATAAAAGGGGTGTCTTCTTCCTCTAGTTGACCACCTCTTCCAACCCTAAGCTCCATTGTTGCTCCAAGCTCCATTTTTGCCCGATCTCACTCCCTAGCCAATCAAACTTGTTGATTTTCTCGGGAGTGGTTGAGAAGGCCCCGATCTACACTTCCACCAAGAGAAATTTGATTCTCCCCACTAATCCCTTGCGGATCTTGTTACTCTTGGGTTTTTGAGCACCCTAGACGGTTGAGGTCACCGCGGAGCCATAGTCCATTGTGGTGAAGCTTCATGGTGTCATTGGGAGCCTCTAATTAAGTTGTGGAGATTGCCTCGACCTTGTTTGTAAAGGTTCGGTCGCCGCCTACAAGAGCACCAATAGTGGAATCACGGCATATCGCATTGTGTGAGGGCGTGAGGAGAATACGGTGGCCCTAGTGGCTTCTTGGGGAGCATTGTGCCTCCACACCGCTCCAACGGAGACGTACTTCCCCTCAAAGGGAAAGAACTTCGGTAACACATCCTCGTCTCCACCAGCTCCACTCTTGGTTATCTCGTGCCTTTACTTGTACAAGCTTATTTGTGATATATCTCTTGTTTGCTTGTGTACCTATCATTGTTGCGTCATATAGGTTGCTCACTTAGTTGCATTTCTAGACAAACTACTTTGATGCAAAGTTTAAATTGTTAAAGAAAAGCTAAAAATTGTTAGTTGCCTATTCACCCCCCCCCCTCTAGTCAACTATATCGATCCTTTCAATTGGTATCAGATCCTCGTCTCTTTATTAAGGACTTTACCATCCGAGGAGTATGGTTGACGTCATAGAAGGTGAGGAGGAGCACTCCGGTGCAAATCCGATATCTTCTACGGGAGATGGGGAACCACGGTCTCTCGTGAGGAGTTCAATGTGGCGTTGGACACATTGAAAACCTCCATGACGACCGAGGTCAAAGGCATGTTTAATGAATTCCTAGAAGGGATTAAACTTTCCACCACACCGTTGAAAGTGGGTGATCCCGCCAACAAGGTGACGGATGCTACCTCCGACAAGGGGGAAGCTACTAGCGAGAAAGCCCTTCCTTCTAGTGGTAAAAGTGGCACCGGCATCTTTGCCCATGTGGAACCTCCACTTGTCTATGGTGGACCTCTCCCTTCCACTCATTTAAATCATGCCGGCCCGGCCCCTAAGATTGAGAAGAATGTAGAATTTGATTATTGGGTCTATCGTTTTAAGCATCATTTAAATCATGTGAACACTAACCTTTGGAGAATCATTGAAGAAGGTTTCTATCCGCATGACCGAAGAAACTTCACTCCTAGAGAAGCCGTGGATAATCAATTCAATGAGAATGCTCTTTTCATCATTCAAGAAGCAATCCCACCCGAAGACCTTCCTCATCTCCGGCCATACTCCTTGGCCAAAGATGCTTGGCGCCAAGTGGTTTCCCTCTACCGGGGAAGCGCAAGCATTCAACGCTCCAACTATGAAGTGGTGCAAGATGAATCCGATGAGTTTACAATGAAAGAAGATGAAGAACCTCGTGAGCTCTATCGGAGGGTAACTAAACTTGCGGTCTCGCTCTGAGATCATGGAAGCAAGGACACGGATGACAATTGGATCAAGCGCAAATTCCTCAAGGCAATGATGCCCTACCACAAAGCCATGTCCTTCGTCATTCGTCAAAGGCCGGACTTCCACACCTTGTCCTCAAGTGATGTGTTGGATGAGTTTGTTGCTATGAGCATCTTGGACAAGACCGCCGACAATGCGGTACTTTGCTCTCAAGGAGTAAAGAAACCCAACCTTGCTCTAAAGGCCAAGGTTAGTATGGAGGAAGAGGATGAAGAGGAAGAAGACGAGAGCAACCTCAAAGATACGAAGTATTCCTATCATGAACACATGGCCCTTGCTTCAAGGCAATTTTGGAGCAAGAAGAACTCAAGGCCCAACTTCAACAAGAACAATTCAAGTGGCGCAAAGGGCAAGCAACGAGTGAGGACTTGTTTCAATTGTGGCAATGTAAGCCACTTTGTTGCAGAATGCCCTTATGAGAAGAGGGAAGACAATGGTGGCAAGCTCATCCAAAAGGAGAAGGCTAAGTCATTCCCCAACAACAGCAACTTCACCAAGAAGACTCCTCCCAAGGCATTGGTGGTACAAGAAGAGTACAATGAGGATGATGACGATGATGAAGATGGTGAGTCGGTTGCCATGGCCTCCGTTGCCATTGCGACGACTCCACGGGTGTCTCTCTTCGACTCACCCAATGAGAGCATCACCGCCAAGTGCCTCATGGCTAAAGCCACCAACAAGGTAACCCCCAACATCAAAACTACCATCATTAATCATCCTTGTTCAACAGATAGCATTGATGAACATGAGGGAACTAATGTGGAGGTGAGTGAGTTTGAGGCCTTTACGAGTAAACTCAAGGGTAAATCCAAGAAGCACTTTGTTGCTCTCTTGGAACAACTTGGTGAAGCCAATGACATGATCGAGGCTCACAAAGATACCATCTCTAAGATGGAGGGGCATAGTCGTGAATATGCCGATGAGATTGCGGATCTTTCCAATGCTCTTGAGGAAGAGCGTGGTCTTCGTTTGGCTCTTGAGGAGTCTCACAACGATGATCATGCTAAATTAAAGAAAGATCTTGATCATGCTCTTGTTGTTTCTCGTGTGCTAAACTCCGAGAAGGCAAAGCTTGGGGTTGTTCTTTATAGACTCAAAGAGGATTTTGACATTCTCGACAAGGCTCACAAAGTCTTGAAGGGTGTTCATGCTACCCTCAAGGAGTCTCATGATCAACTCCAAGTGAAGCTAACGAAGGAGAAAGCCACATTTCCTCGTATGGTATTAATTGATAATGCAAATGCTACTAACCCTTGTTGTGAGCACGTGCATCTTATTGAGGAGAATGTTAAGTTGAAGGAGCAACTTGAGAAAGGCCTTGTGTCATGCATACAAGGTGACAAGAACCTAAACGACCTTTTGAGAAATCAAAAGGAAGTTGTGGTCAAGGAGGGGATTGGGTTCGCACCCAACCCCAAGAACAAGAAGAAGGATAACAAGACCAAACGACCTCCTCCTCTCAAGCAAACTTTTGTGAAGGAGGGAGAGAGTGCTTCCAAGGAGAAGAAGAACAATGTGAAGGGTGGCGGTGTCAAAAAGGGCAATGCCACCCCTCCCAACAAAGCCGGCGACTTTAATCCTTCTTATGTGTTATGTCGTGCTAGTGATGGGCATGTCTATGCCAAATTTGTTGGTTCTCCTCATGAGTACATTGAATGGTCTATTTGGGTTCCTAAGACCCTTGTTACTAACATCAAAGGACCCATTACAAAATGGGTACCTAAAACCAAGCATTGATCTCTTGTAGGTGTTTGCTTCCGGTGGGGGATCATGGTTGCTCGATAGTGGAGCTACAAATCATATGACCAGAAGCAAGGACTTGGTGGTGGACGTGCACAAGATTCCATCTATGCCCACCAATGTCGAGTGGAGTGATGCCTCATCTTCTAAGGTATTGGGACTTGGCAAGGTTGTCATCTCTCATGATCTCACGATCGAGAAGGTCATGCTTGTTGAGTCCCTTGCATACAATTTACTTTCCATTCATCAACTTGCAATCATGGGATTTTCCACTTTCTTTGATGTTGATACCGTGGCCCTCTTGTGGAGCAAGACTCTTAAAGTAGCCTTTGTTGGGCATGTCGAGAATGGTCTATATGTGATTAACTTTTCGGAGCGACCCACTAAGGGCGCAACATGCCTAATGGCTAAATTTGATGTGGGATGGCTTTGGCATCGCCGTTTAGCCCATGTCAATATGAGATCTTTGCAAAGTCTTCTCAAGGGGGACCATGTCCGTGGACTAACGAATGTTAGTTTTGCTAAAGATCGTGCTTGCAGTGCTTGTATCGAAGGAAAGCTTCATGAGAAGGCTCACCCTCCCACGACTATCATTTACTCAAAGAGGCCTTTGGAGCTCCTTCACTTGGATCTCTTTGGGCCTCCATCCTTTGATAGTCTTGGGGGTAGGAAGTATTGCTTGGTGATTGTGGATGACTACTCAAGATATACTTGGGTGTATTTCTTCAAGAGGAAGAGCGAGACCCAACAAACCGTCATTGACTTTGCAAATCAAGCACAACGTCAACACAATGCAAAGATCTTGACAATAAGAAGTGACAATGGCACCGAGTTCAAGAACTACACCTTGGATGAGTTTCTTGGTGATGAGGGGATCAAGCATCAATATTCCGCACCCTACACCCCTCAACAAAACGGTGTTGCGGAGAGGAAGAACCGGACGTTGATGGATGCGGCAAGGACCATGATGGCGGAGTTCAAGTCTCCATACAACTTTTGGGCCGAAGCCATCAACACCGCGTGTCATGCATCCAATCGGCTCTACCTCCGCAAGGGCTTGAACAAGACTCCATATGAGATACTCACCGGTAACAAGCCCAACCTCAAGTACTTTCGGGTGTTCGGGTGTAAGTGTTTCATTCTCAAGAGAGGTGTTCGGTTGTCTAAATTCAAGGCTAGAGCTTATGAGGGCATATTTGTTGGTTATGCTACAAACTCTCATGCTTAACGTATCCTCAATAAATCCACGGGACTTATTGAGGAGACGTGTAACGTGGAGTTTGATGAGAATAACGGCTCCCAAGTGGAGCAAAGTGGCACTTGTTATGTAGGTGATGAAATTCCTCCTCAAGCCATAAGAAGAATGGGTGTTGGTTTTATCCTACCCATTGAGGAACCCCTTGTGGCCGAAGGAGAAGGACAATGCTCCACTCAAGTGGAGCCATCACCAACCCAAGGCCCACACGCTTCCGAAGAACAAAGTGAAGGCACTCATCCTCATGAACAAGACCAAGGGCAAGATCATGCTCAAGACGGTGTTGACACACCAAGTGATGCCCAAGGTCAAGTTCTCTCCTCCGAGCAAGTTCAAGATCAAGAACAAGCTCAAGACGTCACTCAGGATGATCAAGTGACCGCTCCTCAACTCACCACCGAGGAGGAATTGGAGCGTCGTGCCACCAAGATTGCTTCCAAGCTCTCCACCAAGGGTCATCTCATGAAGAATGTATTGGGAAGCATTCAGAAGGGGGTAAGCACTCGTAGACAATTGGCAAACTATTGTGAACATCACGCGTTTGTCTCTTGTGTTGAACCCCAAAAGGTATATGAAGCACTCGAAGATCCGGATTGGCTTAATGCCATGCATGAAGAACTCAACAACTTCGAGTACAACAAGGTGTGGATATTGGTGCCAAGGCCAACAGGGAACCACAATGTCATTGGAACCAAGTGGATATTTAAGAACAAGCAAGATGCTCATGGGACCATCATTCACAACAAGGCAAGATTGGTGGCACAAGGCTACTCCCAAGTCGAGGGTATCGACTATGGTGAAACCTTTTCTCCCGTCGCTCGCCTTGAATCCATTCGTTTGTTGATTGCTTATGCTTCTTATCACAACTTTAAGTTGCAACAAATGGATGTGAAGAGTTCTTTTCTTAATGGTCCTATTAATGAGTTGGTCTATGTCAAGCAACCCCCCGGGTTTGAGGATCCCTACTTTCCCGATCATGTGTATCAGCTCGATAAGGCACTCTATGGGTTTAAACAAGCCCCACGTGTGTGGTATGACCACCTTACTAAGTTGTTACAAGATCGTGGGTTTGAAGTTGGGCTAATCGACCCCACTCTTTTTACTAAGAAGGTAAAAGGGGAGTTGTTTGTATGCCAACTATATGTTGATGACATTATCTTTGGTTCCCCTAACAAAGCTTTCAATGAGGGATTCGCCGCTCTCATGACCTCAAAGTTCAAGATGTCTTCCATGGGAGAGTTGAAGTTCTTTCTAGGGTTCGAAGTGAAGCAAAGAAGAGAAGGAACCTTCATCAACCAAGCCAGAGACACTCAATACATGCTCAAGAGATTCAAGCTAAGTGATGTCAAGCCGGCTTCCACTCCAATGCCCACCAAGTGCCAACTTGACATTGATCCCAATGGTAAAGCGGTGGATCAAAAGGTATATCGCTCCATGATTGGATCCTTGCTTTACCTTTGTGCATCTAGACCGGATATCATGTTGAGTGTGGGAATTTGTGCACGGTTTCAAGCTGCACATAAGGAAAGTCACTTTGTGGCGGTCAAGTGAATCTTTCGATATTTGGCTCATACCCCAAACTTTGGCTTATGGTACCCAAGAGGAGCAAACTTCAAGCTTGTAGGCTATTCGGACTCCGATTGGGCGGGAGACAAAGTGGATAGGAAATCCACTTCCGGAGGGTGCCAATTCCTTGGTTGCTCTTTGGTAAGTTGGTCTTCCAAAAAGCAAAGTTGTGTGTCTCTCTCGTCCACCGAAGCAGAGTATGTAGCAGCCGGTAGTTGTTGTGCACAACTCTTATGGATGAGGCAAACTTTAAAGGATTACGGTGTCATTTGTGACAAAGTGCCTCTTTGGTGTGACAATGAAAGTGCCATCAAGATTTCTCTCAACCCGGTGCAACACTTCAAGACGAAGCATATTGAGATTCGGTATCACTTCATCCGGGATCACATTAGGCGAGGGGAGATCGAGCTCAACTATGTCAACACTCATGATAACCTTGCAGATATTTTCACGAAGCCGTTGGATGAAGCAAGATTTCGCGAGTTAAGGCATGAGCTAAATATCATTGATTCGAGCAATGTTGCTTGAACCCTTGCACACCCCACCATACTCAACTTGTTGTCTTGTTTAGATGTAGGCATGGACATAGGGGGAGTGTTGTTCTCTCAATGAACTCTCCCTCCCCCCATTATGCATAAATTGATCAAATCTTTCACATTAACCATTTTGATGGTACTTGTGCTTCAAAGACGAGTTTTGGTCATGGGCCCAAGAATAATTCTTCGCGGTGCCATACCAATTGACTCAAACATAGGTGGCTCCGGCCACCGCCCTCTCTTTGGAGAGGTAGTGTCTCGTGGTCGTCTCTTGTTGTCGTTTTGCCCCTTCTTCTCTTCGTGTTTGAGCTTGTTTTGTGGTCTCTTGTTTGTTTGAAGTTTCCTCGCGAAGACCTCTCTTTTCTTGTGTTTGGAAAATGCTTCTTCTTGAGCTCACGGTACTACCGCGGCCTGCCACGGTACTACCGTGGGTGGAGAGTACGGTACTACCGGCCCAGCGCGGTACTACCGCCTGGGAGAGCGGTACTACCGCTTTGGTGCGGTTCTTCCACCCAAGCGGTACTACTGTCATGATACGCAGTACTATCGCGCTGTTAGAGGCACGTGGGGGATAAGGACGGGAACAGGGGGTTCTAACTCCCCCATACCCATTCGTCAGTTTTCCCCACTTCGTCTCTCTCTCTCTCTCGCTCAAGAACGGGGCCGGAGTCCCTCGCCGGATCTCCATCTCCGGCTGCTCTCCTTGGATTCCGACCGGTGGGATCATTCCCCACCACTTCCTCTTGCCATGGACCAAGGTTTTTCCCCAAATCCCTCTCTTTCTAGTTGGTTCTCTTGTCTCTAGGTTTTTGGGGAGATGCATGTGTTCTTGAGATTTTAGGCCAAATCTTTGCAAGAGAAGGTTGTAGGAGAGTAGTGTTGCGTAGAAATATTACTTGATATATTGCCCCGTGGTAGATGTGATCAACCATAGTACCGCCGCATTTTTGCGATTTTTCTCAGATTCAAATGTTCAGATCTGACGCCATGCGGTACTACCGCCCGTTCTGGACGGTACTACCGCACGTGCTACGACACTAAAACTCTACTACCGCTCCGAGCCCCGGTACTACCGTGCTCTCACGCGGTACTAAAATTGTAGTACCGCCCGACCTGGCGGCCCTACAGTTGTTGTCCCATCTTCCTCGTGGCATTTATCCCGTATGCTTTCTACCTGTTTCCCTTGCTTTTCTGAGGTCTTTGCATTGATTCTTCTCGCTCTTTGTGTGTGCTTTCTCGTGTTTCTTAGGTGGTGGCTCTCGCCGTTCCAGTCCCAGTCGTGACACTAGCTCCAAGCGACTGCGCAATCCTCAAGAGGAAGCACTAGAGGGCTCCAGTGCCCCCAAGCGCAATGTCAAGACCACCGCCAGCAAGAACAAGGAACTTGCTAAGGGCATGGACAAGATTCCCCTCGCTGAGTACATCGAACGCCGGAAGATCAACCCTTATGTGCATGCTCGTGCTATCCTCAGAGGCAGTGAATTGTTTTGGAACAAGCAGCAGACTCTCGTTTATCTGGATGTAATCAAGAACAAGCAAAACACCTACGTGGATGTCAAGTGGATAGACATGAATCACTTGAGGAAGGACAAGTTTCATGACTACTTTGGAGAAGATCTAGATTTGGTGGAGTGGTTTGGTATTGAACATGTGATCTCTTTCCACCTTGACTATGACCCTGAGCTTATCTGTCAGTTCTTTGCCTCGGTTTACTTTCACCTCGGGGAGGAGCAGAGGATGACCTGGATGACCAATGGCCGTCAGTTGACTGCTACCTAGAAGTAGTTCATGGATCTGCTCCAAGTTCCTGATGACGGGCTCACCACACCCGTGGGTGTTCGCCCCCATGCCAATCCAGAGTCTGCTAGCAAGAACAAGTTACAACCGTTCTATGTTGAGAAGGTGCTTCCCAGTGGCAAGTTGACATGGGTGTTGAACTCCTTTCTGGATATCATGCATCGCATCTTCCGCAACTCACTGTTCCCTCGCATTGGCGACAAGGACAAGGTTCATGCCTATCTGGTGGATATGATGCTCCTGTGCAAGGAGGCACGAGTGTCTCAGACTCAGCCACTTGGTGTCTCACACATCATGTGGTGTGAGCTTCGGTTTGCGGTGTTCACCCGCAAGGTACCTATCTATGGACCATATCTGTTTCGATTGATCTCCGAGACTTGGGAGAAGCAGTAACCTGGTGATGAGTTCCTTGCTCCAGACTGGATTCGGCATGAGCCCATCAGTCTCCGTGTCAAGCCAAGTGGGCCAACACTACTACTCGTGCTGAGGCGTCTCCTGCTAGGAGGGCTGTTGGTGAGGAGGAGGCTGGTGCAGAGGATGTTGCTGAGGACCGTGCTGCTAGGTCTTCCCAACCTTCCTTTGAGCCGTCGTGGGCCAAGAAGTTGAAGGACAAGATGAAGACTATTTTCTGCATGCAAGCAAAGGGGCAGTATAGGACTCACGTGGCATCCAAGGAGAGTCGTCGCCGCGACAAGAAGGTTATGAGGCTCTTTGGAGAGGACGTCTCTGGCAGTTCTGAGGATGCCATCACGCCAGAGGCTGCATGGATGGCGAAGGAAGGCTTCAAGTGGACTAGTTCTGAGGAGGATATCGAGGAGACCATCCCCGCCGCCAAGTCTGACGAGGAGCACGAGGAGAGTTGGGATGATTTCTCTGTCTGAGCCACCCCTTGTGTGTAGGTGTCCTCTCTGCCTTTTTGGCGTCTCAATGCCAAAGGGAGATAGAGTGTAGGGATTTGCGTGCTTGCGAGTCGTGTGTCGTGTTTGGTGTGTTTGCTTTGTCGTTTGGACCTCGTTTGCTTTGGTTTGGTTTGCGCCTTTGAGACTTATCCTTCATATGGTGTAAGACATATGCACTCTATCCTATCTTAGTGAGATTATGATTGTGCTACTTAGTGTTAGCATTACTATTGCAAGATATGCCTTGTCTCTAAAATATAGGGGGAGTTTTGATCCTAGTATGTGTGTCGTGCAGTCCAAAGCACCCATCTAGTTTGCACACATCTAGGGGGAGCCCATCTGTATTCTAGAGAGGAGGGGTTTGCGTTTGCTCAATATTATTTTCCTTGTGCAAATCCCGTATTGTCATCAATCCACCAAAAAGGGGGAGATTGTAAGGCCATATTTATCCCTAAGGTGTTTTGGTGATTGATGACAATGCTTTTGCGGACTAATTGTGTGCCTTGAGTTTCACAGACGTTTCATCGCTTGGCACAAGACGGTTTGGTGCCCCTCGAAGACTATTGAAGACGGCGTTTTTCTATGTTTCTTTTTGGTGGCTTTGAGTCGTAGGAAAGCCGTACTATTAAGAGGGGGTCCGCGTCAGAAAGGTTCAGGTGGAATCATCACATACACGTTTTCTTCCTTGTCTCCACCTTTCCCCTGCACTTTGGAGCATCCTCCGTTTTTCCCCTATGCAAGTGTCCTGGCTGCTGATGTTAGGCTTGCGGTAGTACTGCTCCCCGGAGCGGTAGTACCGCAGGAGCCGACGGTAGTACCGCTCCCCTGGAGCTGTAGTACCGTGGCCCCCAGGCCAAGTGCCGCTGATTTGCGGTAGTAGGGGCGGATGTAATTTTTTACATCCGCGCCTCCACGGAAGTACCGCACCTCGTGCACGGTAGTACCGCGCGCGGCCTGGTTCAGCTTCCATGCGGTAGTACTGCTCCCCAGCGGTAGTTCCGTGTCGGATTTTTGCATGTTCTCGTTTCCAGCGGAAGTAGGCACGGATGTATTTTTATTCATCCGCGCCCTTCCCAGGCTAGGACTTTCCTGCCTTGCGGTAGTACTGCGCTTGCGGAAGTACCGTTCTCAGTCAGGCCTATTCTAGTCCCTACCGTTGTCGCGATAATACCGTGGTCCCTCACGGTAGTACCGCATGGCCTTGCGGTAGTACCACTTTTCAGGAGCGGTAGTACCGCAGGGCCTCGCGGT
The DNA here is from genome assembly GCF_003073215.2 of Triticum urartu. NCBI lineage: Eukaryota > Viridiplantae > Streptophyta > Magnoliopsida > Poales > Poaceae > Triticum > Triticum urartu. The sequence goes on from NC_053024.1 coordinate 334,197,036, forward strand.
AGTACCGCTTGTCAGGAGCGATAGTACCGCAAGTCGCGGGCTGGTTAAGTGGATAACGGTTGGATTTTGTCCATTGCTATAAAAGGGGTGTCTTCTTCTTCTAGTTGACCACCTCTTCCAACCCTAAGCTCCATTGTTGCTCCAAGCTCCATTTCCGCCTGATCTCACTCCCTAGCCAATCAAACTTGTTGATTTGCTCAGGAGTGGTTGAGAAGGCCCCGATCTACACTTCCACCAAGAGAAATTTGATTCCCCCCACTAATCCCTTGCGGATCTTGTTACTCTTGGGTGTTTGAGCACCCTAGACGGTTGAGGTCACCGCGGAGCCATAGTCCATTGTGGTGAAGCTTCGTGGTGTCGTTGGGTGCCTCCAATTAAGTTGTGGAGATTGCACTAACCTTGTTTGTAAAGGTTCGGTCGCCGCCTCCAAGGACACCAATAGTGGAATCACGGCATCTCGCATTGTGTGAGGGCGTGAGGAGAATACGGTGGCCCTAGTGGCTTCTTGGGGAGCATTGTGCCACCACACCGCTCCAACGGAGACGTACTTCCCCTCAAAGGGAAGGAACTTCGGTAACACATCCTCGTCTCCACCGGTTCCACTCTTGGTTATCTCGTGCCTTTACTTGTACAAGCTTATTTGTGATATATCTCTTGCTTGCTTGTGTACCTATCATTGTTTCATCATATAGGTTGCTCACTTAGTTGCATTTCTAGACAACCTACTTTGATGCAAAGTTTAAATTGTTAAAGAAAAGCTAAAAATTGTTAGTTGCCTATTCACCCCCCCCTCTAGTCAACTATATCGATCCTTTCATCAACAAAGATGGGTGAAGTAGCAAACTTAGGATCACATTTAATTCTAGCATTCAAAGATTTTTATTTCAGTTTGCATAATAATTTCTTAAGATCATCCCTATCATTGCAAGCAAGAAAGTCTCTAGTTATCTCCTCATCCATAACATAACCTTCTGGTATCTTAGGCAATTCATATCTAGGAGAACTAGATCTAACAGGTGTTTCAAGATTCTTAGTTTCAAGCTCTTCATCAGTTTCAATAATTTCAGCAATTTCAGCATTCTCAAAAGCTTTAGTTCTAGCAAGTTGTTCATCAAGAAATTCACCTAGTGGCACATTACCATCAAGTAGTACTAGCATCATCATGAGTATCTTTCATAGCAGAAGTAGCATCATCAATAACTTGCAATATATCAGGATTAATAGCATGTGGTGGTGTTGCAAGTCTACTTATAACAGAAGGCGAATCAAGTGCAGAGCTAGATGGCAGTTCCTTACCTCCCCTTGTCTTGGAGGGAAAAATCTTAGTCTTAGAATCTTTCAGATACTTCATAGTGATAATTTGATAATAATCCCAACTGACTCAACAAATATAGCTTTGCACCCCGGCAATGGCGCCAGAAAAAGGTCTTGATAACACACAAGTATAGGGGATTGCAACAGTTTTTGAGGGTAGAGTATTCAACCCAAATTTATTAATTCGACACAAGGGGAGCCAAAGAATATTTGCAAACATTAGCACCTGAGTTGTCAATTCAACCACACCTGGAGATTAACTATCTGCAGCAAAGTGATTAGTAGCAAAGTAGTATGATAGTTTTGATAGTAGTAGCAACAGCAATAGTGACAGTAATAGTGATAGCAGTGATTTTGTAGCAAGTGTAATAGTAACAATAGTAGTGGTAACTTAGTAGAAACAATATGAAAGAAATTCATAGGCATTGTATCAGTGAATTCGTTGGATGATATTCATCATCACTACAAAAAAAGACACATCCGTGACATTTTGGGCCGAACGAAATTTTTTTCTGTCATATTTATGACACTTCTATGACGATAATTGTGACAAAACTCGGTATCATCATAGATGTGATGGGCTCCTACTTCTATGACAAAAAATCATGACAGAAAATGGGCTTTTCGTCCTAGGAGGGCCGGAGATGCAGTTGCATGACATTCTTTGGGCCGCCCATGACGGAAAAAACAGTGGTAGAAGCGAGGGTGAGGAAAATATCAGGGTGTTCCCGATTACGGTGGATGGTCGGGGCCGAGCAATGCCCGGAGGTTTGCATGTTTCTCTCGTACACGAACGCACGTGGGTGCGAGGCGTTGGGCTCTAACTGAACCTGAGCGAGGTGTTCGCCTACTGAACCCGAGCGATTGCACTGCAGGCTACGCGTTACTGAACCTGAGAGAGCGATCGATGGCTGTTAACTGAATCCGGTCGAGCGATTCCTTTGCTACTGCTGCTAACTGAAGCCGGTCGATGCTACCTCTGGATGAACAGTGAGCGTTGCTGGGGGGTTTGGATGAATAGTTCCCGATGGGGGTGGATGAACAGGACCCCGTGGTGTTGCCTCTGGATGAACAGGAGGCTGGATGAACAGGACCACCCCGTGGAGGGCTAGATGAACAGTAGACGGTGGAGGGCTGGATGAACAGTAGCCCATGGAGGAGTGGTTGAACAGGAGCCCATGGAGAGGGCTCGTTGAACAATAGCCAGTGGAGTAGCGCGCAGTGGAGGCTGGATGAACAGGAGCCCGTAGATGAACAGTCGCAGGTGGAGGCTAGAGGAGGTCAACGGTGGATGAACAGTAGCCCGTGGAGGCTGGAGGGGGTCGACGGTGGAGATGAACAGTATCCCGCGGAGTCCCGTTTTGCGGTACGCCACACCCCTCCCGATGAACAGGACCCCCATTTCGACCGTAGCGCTCCAACACAAGTCCATTTCCTCCGTTTTGCGGTACGCCACACCCCTCCCTATCAACAGGACCCCATTTCGGCTGTAGGAGGTCCGTTTCCTCCGTTTTGCGGTATGCCAGACCCCTCCCGATGAACAGGATCCCGTTTCGAACGTGGCCGGTCGAACACAAGGCCGTTTCCTCCGTTCTGCGGTACGCCAGGCCTCGTTTCCATCGGCTGTTCCGTCCAAGACCTCCCGATGAACACGACGACGCATTCCGTTCCGACCCAGCCGGTTGGTTCCCCATGAACACGACGATGACGCAGTTTCAACGTTCTGACCCAGCCATGTACACGAGCCCTGGCCATACGTATGCGCGAGTAGGCGTTCGAGACCCCGCCTGTATGTACATACGTGGTCGTATTTTCTTTCTTGCACACTAGCCGTTGTACGTACGTGTACATGCTACATGCACGCCTCTACTACGACACGTGCGCGCCTCTACATCAACCAGTATGTACGTACACGTTCGCGACCAGAATGACGAAGCTACGTACGCTTCGACCAGGTGGGTCCCAACTGTCAGGCACTTCCTTGTGTGCGAAGATGTAGCTGGTGGGTCCCAGCAGTCAGGGGGGCGAATCGTTTTTTTGCCTGGACGCACTTCCTTGCGTGCGAAGATGTAGCTGGTGGGTCCCAGCTGTCAGGGGGAAACGTTTTTTCACGAAATACGATGGCCCGTCTGGTGGGTCCCCGCTGTTAGGTGGAGGAATAATTATTTTGTGTGTAATAAGGAGGCACTTCCTTGTTGCGGCCGTGGACCCAGCTATCAGACTCTCCACGTACAGTCCATGTCCGATGGAAGTCGTTCCTTGGCCACGTTGACCATGCCGCGCCGAGAGCACCAGGGCGGTGGACGATGACGAGGCCAAGGAAGGGGACGACGCGGAGCCAGGGAGACGCAGCAATGGATGCCCACGCGTAGAGGAGTATGAGGGTTCACTGGTTCGCGGTGGTGTGAGGCTGCCGTCGCCACAGAATAACAGGGGGTGTGGGTGAGTAGAGGGATGGACTGGCTAGCGGTGGGAGTAGTAGGGGCGGTGAGGCCTCCGCCGCATCGCAGCCGGCCACGGGAGGCAGGAGCACGAGGCACGACCAGCGCTGGTTTGGGCGGCTGGAGCAAGAAGACCAGAGGTTGAAGAAGCACTACGGCCGTTGGATGGACATCTTACGGTCACTGGAGCTAGAATCATGCATATTGACTAAGTTGATAGAGCCCTCCGTCCCCGTCAACTTAGTAGGCCCACAAGTCAGCCTGCCACTATACTGGGTCCCAGCTAGCAGGGGGAGTATTCACTTTTTTGTGCGTAATAAGGAGGCACTTCCCTGCGTGCGAAGATATAGCTGGTGGGTCCAAGCTGTCAACGGCGGTAATGTTTTTTTCGTGAAATACAGAGGCCCTTTTGGTGGGTCCCAGATGTCAGGTGGAGGAATCATTATTTTGCACGTAATAAGGAGGCATTTCCTTGTGTGCGGCCGTGGACCCAGCTGTCAGCCTCTCCATGTACAGTCCACTTCAGATGCATGTCGGTCGTTGACCACGTTGACCAGGCCGCACCGAGAGCACCAGGGTGGTGGACGACGGCGAGGCCTAGGAAGGGAACGACACGGAGCCAGGGAAGACTCGGTAGTTGTTTCCCACGCGGAGGGGAGTACGACTGTACGAGGGTTTACTGGTTCATCTGCCATCGCCAGAGAATAACAGCAGGTGTGGGTGAGTAGAGGGATGGCTAGGTCAGCGATGGGAGTACGGTGGGGCGGTGAGGCCTGCGCGGCAGCACAGCCGGCCGCGGGGAGGAGGGAGCAGGCAGTCCCGCCGGCGCTTGTTTGAGCGGCTGGAGCCGGAAGAGCAGAGATTGAAGAAGCACGACGGCCGTTGGATGGACATCCAACAATCACTGCTTGTGCGTCAACCTTTTTTAGGAAAGCCTCAAATCTATGGAAAACAGCATACATCCCATCTGCCATTATTTCTAATAATTTACAGCCCATTTGCTAATTCTTAAGGTTTTTTGGAGCCCATATTCTTTTTGTTAGCATTACAGCCCATATTGTGGCCACGGTTAAAAAATTATACGAAATTTTGCATATTTCGGGGCGGTCCGAACTATTTTTAATCCCGAAATTTCGAGTCTATCAATATAAAATCCAACAAATTGTCCACGCATAAAAATCAATGCAATTTAAAATCTCGAAATGAAAAAAAGAAATTTGAAACTAATTGCCAGTTTGATGTGTTTTAAAAATGTACAGCCCATTTCTCATATTGATAGGCCATTTTCTCGGCCAACCGAAGGAAGCTCTCCTCGTCTTGAAAGATTTGCAGCCCAACAGGCCTGACAAAGCGACTTACTTGCCAAATCACAAAAAACCTAGGCCATGGCCGTGGACCCAGCTGCAGCCGTGGACCCAGCTGTCAGCCTCTCCACATACAATACTCTTCTGATGGAAGTCGGTCGTTGACCACATTGACCACGCCGCGCCAAGAGCACCATGGCGGTGGACAATGGCGAGGCCTAGGAAGGGGACGACGCGTAGCCGGGGAAGATGCGGTAGTGGATGCCCACGCGGAGAGGAGTACGAGGGTTCACTTGTTCGGCTGCGGTGTGAGGATGTCGTCGCCGCAGAATAACAGGGGGTGTGGTGAGTGGAGGGATGGCCTGGCCAACGGTGGGAGTAGTATGGGGGCGATGAGGCTTCCGCTGCAGCACAGCCGGCCACGGGAGGCAGGAACAGGCGGCACGACCGGCGCTGCTTTGGGCGGCTGGAGCAAGAAGACCAGAGGTTGAAGAAGCACTATGGCCGTTGGATGGACATCGTACGGTCACTGGAGCTAGAATCATTCATATTGACTAAGCTGACAAAGCCCTCCATCCCCGTCAACTTAGTAGGCCCACAAGTCAGCCACCCACTATGGTGGGTCCCAGCTAGCAGGGGGTATTCATTTTTTGTGCGTAATAAGGAGGCACTTCCTTGCGTGCGAAGATATAGCTGGTGGGTCCGACCTGTTAGCGAGGGGAACGTTTTTTCGCGAAATATAGAAGCCCTTCCCATGGGTCCTAGCTGTCAGGTGGAGGAATCATTATTTTGCGCATAATGAGGCATTTCCTTACGTGCGGCCGTGGACCCAGCTGTCAGCCTCTCCACGTACAGTCCACTTCTGATGGATGTCGTTCATTCACCATGTTGACCAGGCCGCGCCGAGAGCACCAGGGCGGTGGACGACGGCGAGGCCTAGGAAGGGAACGACACAGAGCCAGGCAAGACTCGGCAGTTGTTTCCTACGTGGAGGAGTACGAGGGATTACTAGTTCGTCTGCCGTCCCCGGAGAATAACAGCAGGTGTGGGTGAGTAGAGGGACGGCTAGGCCAGCGATGGGAGTATGGTGGGGCAGTGAGGCCTGCACGGCAGCATAGCCGGCCGCGGCAGGAGGGAGCAGGCAGTCCCGCCGGTGCTTGTTTGAGCGGCTGGAGCAGGAAGAGCAGAGATTGAAGAAGCACAACAGCCGTTGGATGGACATCCAACAGTCATTGTTCTCGTGTGCATTATTTCTAATAATGCACAACCCATTTGCTAATTCTTAAGAATTTTTTGGAGCCCATCTTCTTTTTGTTAGCATTACACCCCATATTGTGGCCACGGTTAAAAAGTATATGAAATTTTGCATATTTCTGTGCGGTCAACTGTTTTTAATCCCGAAATATCGATTTAGATTCAAACTATTTTGAAAAATAATTTATATAAATATAAAATCCAAATAATTGTCCACGCATACAAATCAATGGAATTTAAAATCTTGTAATGAAAAAAAATTAAAACTAATTCCCGGTTTGATGTGTTTTAAAAATGTACAACCCATTTTTGGGCAAACCGAATGAAACTCTCCTCGTCTTGAAAGATTTGTAGCCCAGCAGGGCTGACAAAGCAAGTAGGCCTCGTTTGGGTATTTCTTTAAAAAAGTAGAACTGGGCTAGCCATTTTTAGCAAGAAAAAAACACTACTGGGCTCATGATGTGGTAAACATAAATAAAACCCTGGCTAGACGGGCCACAGCCACCGCACAGCCCCATTGTTACGCTGATCCGTCGCTAAAACTAGTATAAATAACAACTGCATGTTCCTCAAAAAAACTGCGCGGCCTGCTGGGTCCCTGGTGTCAGCCGCTCGTAGTGTAATTCTCTCGTTTATTGACTACGTTGACAATGGCGTGAGCCCCAGATGTCCAACCATTAGGAGGAACCATATTTTTGGGCTTGTAATATAGAGGCACTTGCTTGCGTACTACCATGACGCTGGTGGGTCCCTACTGTCATCCTCTCCATGTACAGTCATCTCCTTGTTCCTCTCGGTTGTTGACGACGTCGACAACGCAAGAGGGCGGCGCACCGCGCACGGCGAGCGAACCAAGGCCGCAAGGTGGAGGATGACGGCGAGGCCTCGGACGGAATGAACAGGAGTCATGGAAGATGCGCCGGTCCAGTCGCAGGCGGAGGGGAGTATGAGGGTTGACTGGTCCGGGTGCAGGTGCGTGTTGGGGCTGACGTCGCCAAAGAATAACAGGACGTGTGGGGGAATAGAGGGAGGGACTAGCCAACGTTGGAGGGTACCTACGGTATGGTGGCGGAGGCGCAGCCAGCCATGGGAGGCGGGAGCAGGCGGAGCCGACGGGGTGGTTGGGTTTGGGTGGCTGGAGGAAGAAGAAGACAAGAGATAGAAGATACACGACAGATGTTGGATGTCAATCCAACTGCTGGTAGGCAGAATCGTTTGTTGACTGGCTAGTAAGTCGACACCACCTTGGATAGGCTATTTCCTCGCGGGTCCCAAATGTCAGAATCCAAATCTGTCATGGTCATGCAACCTTTCCTATGAAAATTTATAGCCCATTTGTTGTGCTAGTTCGAAATAAGTTTGTGGGTGCTGGTGGGGGCTAATCACTGGGCTTTTGTAATGCACAGCGAGCTCAACCAGCCGGCGAGAGTGATGTTATTTCCCTTGGTTGGGATTTGTTAGTTGTTACAATATTTCACTCTAAATTAAACGACTGGCAAGCCATTTTCCTTGCTTCAAAGAAAATATGACAGTCACAGCCGAGTTGAAAAGGGCAAGAACATCTAACTCCATCTTACAAACTGTACAAAAGCACGAGGGTTAATTATTCATCAGGTTTACAAAAATACCCAGGTTGAAAAGGGAAACAACATCTAACTCCAGCATTGTTTACGGCAGTCACAGTCAAATAGATCGGTCAGGTCCATAGAATGAACATCCTGGGTCATAAAATTTACTATATTATGACCACAATATGTTGTAAATAGAATCCCGGCACGTTCAGAAGCTCTTTTGCCCACCTGAAACTCCTTTCTTTGCTCTTCCACAGACCCATCCGTCAAAACCATGCTGCTGATAAAATTAAGACTGATGGACAATAGTAACCTCGCATTCAGCAGGAAGAATGTGACAAATCTAGTGTTTGCACGGTTGGCTACATATTGTTCTAGCGTTATTGTCTTCAATCGAATCTCATGAGAAGTGAGAACATCCTGATGCTTACGAATCCACTGGTTGGTTATAACTTTCTTACCCCATCCTATTGCCTAAATAGACATGAAGATTGAAAACAATTAAGGTCTAAAAAAAGAGTGTGAAAGAGCAATAGCTGAACGGTTAATTCTAGTACACTATATGCGGGCTTCCAATGTGCATGAAATTATCACCTTTATATACAACTTCTCCAGACATGGAAAGCATTGCAGCAAGCCAATAATCTTGTTCAGATCAAAACTATTCATTTGGATATATAAGATCTTGACAAAATCTAGCAGCATTGATAGGCCATCCATAGAGAAACTCCTCATTGAGCATAGAACATAATATTAGTACAAAATGTGTACTCCAAGATGACATATAACTTATGCACAGAAATTTAAAATGCGGCTTATGGTTACAAGTGTAGATGATAATATAAAGTACCTGAAGAACTGTGGAGCCAAACACCATATTGAAATGAGCACAGAGATCATGTATTACACCCAAGGTCCCCAGTTTAGGCGCAGAGAGGACGGTTATTTGCAACGGTGAATAACTAGAATCAAGGATCAACCTTTGAAGTGAAGGGGCATCTTGGATGATGAGCTGCATTCCGTCAAAAGAAATTCCAATTCTTACAAGGTTAGGCGACTTTATTTGGAGACAATCGATTCTAACTGTGAAAACAAGCACCAAGCACTCCAGGGCAGGGCAACTAGAGTGGATAATGTTGTGCAGTGAGGCCTCCGATATACAAACCCGCACAAGTGAAAGTTTCTTGAGAAATGGGAGTCGAAGGTTTAGTACCAGATTGTCTGGTAGGTCGCACAGCGCAAAGGTGGCGGTGTGGAGAGAGGAGGAAAACCGCGAGATGGACATCGGTGCTGAGGGCACAGGTAGATGGCGTTCGGTGTCTGGTAGGTGATTTCCAGGGGAATAGTAGAACTCAAGCAGCTGTAGTTCTGTGAGTTCAGGGGATTTCAGCCAGGCGTCCATCATGCAGGGCATGGTATGCTTGCTTAGGTAGCATGACGGGATCCAGAGGCTTTGAACAGAGCCCTGGTGGGAGGAGATGATGGCTCTGGGAATTTCAAAATCATTGAAGAGAGATAGCTGACGATAGTCGAGATTAAGGGGCACGGCGCGCCATAGAGGCTGCCACCGAATTGAGAGGACTTGGGTGCGGCAGCAATCCTTGGTGGGGAGAAGCGAGATGATCTCCCCAAGGACAGCGTCCGGGAGATCGCTGATGCGGTCCACCCGAGATTCTACGAGTTCCTGTGATCCGGTGGGGGTGGGGTCGCCGCTTCTCCCCGCGCTGCTGGGTGCGGGATCTACAACAGGCGTCGCCGCTGGTGGGAGCCTCATCTTCTTGGCGTTAGGGTCAGCCGACTCCATTTTCCTCGAGGGCGTCGTGTCGCGCTCACGGATTTGAGCAGAGTAACGAATGACGAGCCTAGTTGTAGTGCGAGTGAAGAAGAAGGGGAGCTGGGGTTTTTCTGTAGTGGTGAGGAAGAAGGGGAGCTGGGGTTTTTCTGTAGTGGTGAGGAAGAAGGGGAGCTGGGGTTTTCTGTAGGAGTGAGGTGGGGAATTTGGGGGTACGAGTGGAGCGAGCTGACGTGAGGTGGGTGGGAGTGAGGAGGAAGAAGAACACCCAGGTTTTTTGGGGGGCGGTGTGCTGGGTGTGGGTAGCGCCTCTCATTCAGTAAATATATGGACTTTTGAATTGATTTTACTATTTACTAGGGTGGATGGGCTGTTTTGTATTGGTCCCAGAGAAACAATTACTACTAGTACAGTGGAGACACTCTACAGCTACCTAGAAAACAATTACTACTAGTACAGTGGATACAATACCGCTTCTGGCTCCTCCTAGGTCATTGAAACGTCTCCCTCTACTGAATGTCGTTATACTTTTGTTCACTGACATGCGGGCCATGCAGTGCGCGGGCCCAAATGCCATCCACCAAATTAGAAGGCAGTATGCAAGTGGAGAGTCACCCCGGTCGTAGCACGGCAGTAACGAGCCATCGTATCACAAAACCCCACCTCCCCGCAGTCTAAGTTTGACAGACGAAGCAACCATCATTTCACTCTTCGCTGAATCCCCTTCTCCCTCACCGTCTTCAAGAAAGGCAACACTCGCATCTTCCACTATTCTTCTCTCCTAACGAAGGGAAGGTAAGCGGATCTGTGATGTTGGTATATTTTCGTTCAGAGAAAAAAAATAACTTTTGCAAAGCAGTAACCGATCCTCACTCTCTTTTTTGTTTCATTGTCATTGCGATTGTGTTTTCCTTTCAGTGGTCTCCTAGTATTCATCAGTTTCATGATGGACCAAGGAGAACTAGGCAAAGATCTGCTGATATTGGAGCAGACGCGGGAGGCTGATCCCCACGAGACAGAGAGCTCCAAGAAGATGGAGGTAGCCACCGAGCCGACCCCAGATACGCTCACGGCCACTACTGAGATGGTCAACGCCCGGTTTGAGGTTACAGCCCCCGTGGCACTGCAGGAGCAGTTGTCCCCCTTCGAGGATGTGCCCCCCCCCCCCCCCGCCCCCCCCCCCCCCGTTGAGCTGCCCAAGGTGATTTTCTTCTTTGCCGATCTCGATTGTGGTTTGTCATCTAAGTATGTGGTGATGAATAATGCAAAAAAATATTAGCTTCGATGCCATGCTATACATAGTGGTTTAAATAACTTGTGTTTCTTATACTGGAAAGTAATTCAGAATTTGTTTCTGTTTCAATTAGAGCCCTGATGCAGACAAGGATTGTGTGGTTGTACATGTCACTCGCTATGAGGCGGATGACCTGAATATACGCACTTGGAAAACAAAGTTTTTAGGTTGTTGGATCCTGGAAGCCATTTGTGCTTATACCAATGAAGAGTTGTATTCCAACCTCACTGTTGTCAGGCGTGTTGTCCAGGGTGTGCTAAAGCACAAGAAGTTCAAAGCTACTCCTTCGTTTATGAGGCATACTGTTCTTGTCAAGCTTATGCAGGAAGATGATGTGGCATGTCTCCACAAACAAGTTTATGAGTGGCAAGGCCACAAGGTTGTCTTCATGAAGGTTCACAGGATTGAGTTGCTGCCGGACGTCCTCGATGATGTTCATGGCAAGGTCCGTCTTGTGTCCAGCCCAAGTTAGATCCAGGCATGAAATAGTTGCCCCAGCTAGTGTTTAATAGTAGTTTGGATTGTGTCTAATTATCCGAACCTTGCCTATTATCGAGCCCTCTAGGGCTAGTACTCTGTTTGAATCTGTCTATGGGAACTGCTGCTACTTTTGTGTGCCCGTGAATCATGTGAGAACCATCATAATTGTTGCCAAAACACATGTGTCCTCACTAGTTTTTTCATGAATATGGCATGGTAAGACATAAGTTGTCACGGTTTATCATACAAGCAGTGTGTGTTTTGATGAAATAGAGTACTCGTTCGAGAACTGTGCGCCGATGTAGACATAAGTACTTGTCAACACTGTTGGTGCTACCCCACTTGTAAGCAGTTGCGCAAAACACGGTGCATTGGCTCAGCTGGCTTCAACACTAGGCTATCGACCAGCTAACAATCAACAATCTGCTGGCTGACATATAAGCAGCTATGTATCTTATTATAGTGGTTCATGCAGTTAACTGAGGCCACAATGTAAATTCCAAACGTTCACACGCTAGTCCAACATTCATGTGGAACACTCACATTAAACTCGGATTCATAAAAAACTTGAAAAGCATAAGTTAAGCAATTTTATACATCACAATGATTCATAGAACATAACAAACATATACTAGTTCACAGCAAAAGACAAAGTTGTGAGAAGGTTTACAAATCAGGAAAAACAATCAAGGCTTCTTTGAGCAAAGGGCCTCCCGGCAGGCTTAAATTTCCTGGAGTTCACTCTGGTTTTTTATTGTTACCACCATCTAGGGTTAGGTTCTCTCATTCTAGAATAACCATAATTGTATTCTCAGTTGGAATGCTGAACTGAACCATGTAGTGTACTAACCAGCTGAAAGTCTTGTGCATTCCACTAAATTTAAGCACCGCTGTTTGCAGAAATAAGCAGACCACAATGCCTCTTGTCCGTGCACCTGTCCAAAAAACCATCATGCAGCCGTGCCAGCTACTCCTTGGTCCATGGATGAACTGGTAGAAAGTGCATTCCGGACTAGGATGCAGTTGTTTTCGCTCGTCCCTACACTGCAATCAGGAAGTAAAACGTATGAATCAACTTCTTTTATATTGTGTTGGTCATTCTACCTAGTAACTACCAATGTAGGAATACCTGGAAGACGGGTGGTTAGACGACGGCAACATGGGATAGCCATCTCATTTTGCGCAGTTCTACTAAAACTGGGGTGTGTGCTTTTGATTGCGCGGATTGAAACGATACGGAGACAGACATCTCGAAACGATATGGAGACAAACATCCTTGTTTGCACAAATATGAAATACGGTTATGTAAATAGTGACAGATATTTGCAGTGGCGTATAATTAACAGCAGCATCTATTGTGTTATAATTGGCACTAGATTGAAAGTATGAAAGTGTCCTTAAGTAAGTAGCATCACATCACATCAACACTGCCACTAGATTAACATGCAGAATAATAGCATTAGTATTACTGTCATGAGAGTAGCACATGGTCGGTAAATGTGCAATCAAATTTGTGCAGATCCACTGGGATGAAGCAATGTTAGCGGTGTGAGATTTAAGTGTAACTGCAAAAACACAATTCATGGGAAATAAATCAAGACGGAAGCACTTCATAAAATGGTGGTGGCATTGCTTCAATTTATTGACGGCACTAGACCATCAATTATAGTGACATTAGGTGGCATTGCTTAATGCTTCATGTGATTTTACATTAACGGTAGCGATATGGGCGTAGGGACAGCATGGGCATAAAGTGGTGAGGCAGATGTGGTTGTCGAGAGCAGCAAACACTCAGGCAGCTTGTCTGCATTTGTCCCATTTTTTATCTCCTCGGCGACATTTTCCTATATGAACACAGGAAATCTAGACCTGCTCATTCTCATTTGCGTTGTCCCCCAACACCCATCACTTTCTTTCCTTTTTCAACCAAGAGATAGGTCCACTTCCCCCCACCCTTAGCCATCCACCATGCTTTCTTCGTCTTTTCAACCAAGAGACTGGTTGGGTAGCCAGTATCTACTACTTCCCCTGTTTCCTCTTAGAACCAAGTCCTAGATTTGTGTTACAACTTTCCCACTTTCTTCCCTGTTTGAACCAACTCTTAGAGTCGACTGTATGAACTAGCTTTACCTCTAATAATAGTAAAAGTCTAGATGGCTTTGGAACAACAGATAGAAGTAGAAAAAGATCCACACGAAGCCAAGTGGGGAGTTGGGGCAGTAGAGCAAGGCAGGTTTCAAAGGAATATATACCTGAGGGTCGTCGGCATGTGGCAAAGACGGCGTCGGGAGGCCGCATCTTGGCCATAATACTGTAGGGAGGAAGAAGGGGTCGGAGGCCCTCCCAAGCCGGCGCTCTCTCGGAGAGAACGGCACGGCCGCCGATCGGGACGCGCGGGCAGCCATTGGTTTCCTCCCTCACCGCCAACGATAGCGTGAACGATGCACCTACACCCCTGCCCCAGTCGAGGTTGTCCGGCCAGATTTGTGACCAGCCGTGAGCTGAGAGAGAGTGTGGCCACCTATGTCTTACTTAGATCTGGAGAGCATGAGAGAGTGAACGAGAGAAACCCTAGTAAAGCAAGCGCTAAGGCTCCTGCTTATATATATATATATATATATATATATAGTGGAGTGATTTTATTATACCAGCTTCAAAAAATGCGCTCCTACGTGTACCTGCGAGTGGGTGTGAGAGAACTAGTGCGTGTGTGCACCGCTTCTCTTCATGAGAGTACAATATACTATGCCCAAAGAATGTTCGCCACAAGAGTAATAGTATAAGTGTGTGACGTGTGAGCTAAAATAAAATGTGTGTGACGTCTTTTGTTTTTTAGAAGTTCTGAGGGTAGGGTGTGAAGAGAACATATGTGTGTGACGTCTACCTGTAGATAGACGGTGGGTGTGAGAGGACTCGAGAGAGTCGTGACTCGTGAGGGTGCGTGTGCATGAGAGAGAGGGGGGCACGTATCAATGCAATGCATGTGTCTGTAAATCATTATCCGGCAAACGTTCGCCACAAGCCTTTTCCTGACGAACGCCGTAAGAACCGTTAGATCGGCATCCGACAATGTCAATTTTGCCATGTCATTTAACAGAACAACCACTCCTACACACAAATCTTCCACGTGAGTGTTAGAAACTGCCGTATGCTCCCTCCGTTCCAAAATGCAGTGCATGTAGCTTTATTGAAAATTCGAACCTCGCAAACTTTTACCGAGTTTTCGTATACCAAATTGCACATGTAGAATACCGTGTACATATCATTTCATTCATCTTCGAGAGGTAACTATAAAGATGGGGGAGGAATCTACAAAGAAAGACCATCGTATCACCTGTAGCAATTTCAACCATCCTTTGGTGTGGAGGAATATCATAGGAACTCTATATGATATGATTTTTATAGGATTTTTTAATTTAGAGCCAATTTGTTCATAGGAATAGATTCATATACTCCACATTTCAAAGGAAATAAACATGATATCATTTCTATAGCTTTAGAGCCACTTGGTTCATATGAATGGATTCCTATACTCCCATAATTTCAAAGGAAAATAAACATTAGCGTATATTCAACAGAAAAGTTCCTATGATATGAACCAAATTACATCTCTTTTCTAATCCCTTCTCATAGGAATTGATATACATGTCATCTCTAGATTCAATAGAAAAGTTCCTATGATGCGAACCAAACGACAACTCTTTTCCAATCCCTACTCATAGGAATTGAGATACTCCATGTCATCTCTTTCCCTACAACTTCCGTGTATACATCTTCTATTCCTAAATAGCTAGTACAACCCACTAGTAGCTTTTTTCCAAGACATGCAACTATGGCACAAGAACTATATAGTGTGCGAATAAATTTGAAAGATGGTCGCCGGATGAAGCTAATCCGACAGTGCAGAGATGGCAAATCCGAGCACTACTGGCCGTTGGATATCATCAACATTCCACCAGATCTGCCACATGTACAATTTAGAAGACTCCATGGTTGAACTTAAGCATAATGCACAAACCTCAAAACACAAGCATTTCTCCTTTGTTCTAGAATCTTCCGTATCATAATTGAATTTTTTTAATGAATTGCCATTATTTGTTTTTTACTTTATGCTTTACAATGCACAAGCCCATGAATCTTAACATTTTTATAAAACTAATTGATTTTGAATGAGATGAACTATAAGAACTAAATGAACATCTACATCACGCATATATGACTCAAAGCTTTACATACTATACTGTGTATTTATTCATAATTTTGTTTTGAAATCTCATGCGTTCAATGCATGTGTACCTTACTAGTTTTGAGTAGAGTAGCCAATTTCACACGGCCCCGGGTATATCAAAATGCAGGGCCCATGCATCATTGCCTTTCGGTCGAACCTACGTCCACAATTTTTTGTACATACTATATCTCCACTGGTCCCCGAACCCAAAATGTTGCCTCGTTCCCCTAAAACCAAGCGGCCCACACATATTTAAGGCGTCGACTCGAACTCAATCCCTCTCCCGTTTACTACGACGTGGCCCCGCACGCTGTAGTAGTACTCCTACAAACCCTACCGCCGCACGCATCATCGGTTTTCTTCAAGAGGACGAGGGAGAAGCCAATTTGTAGTGGAGGCGCTTTCAAAAAAATGATCTGTAGTGGAGACCCCTACCCTAGGGTGCCCTAGGTAGCTGCCGCACGCATCATTGGTTTTCTCTTTTCTTTATACTCTTGCACCCTATAGTGAAATGATGGTTGCTTCGTCCATCCAGCTTAATGCGGGAAAGGTGGGGCTTTGTGATTTGACCCCTCATCGCTCATTTTCTACTATTGCGGAGCTAAGACCGGGGTGCCTCCAATTCCAACCGCTGCTCCGAACTGTAATTTGGTGCATCACACATGGAACAAGACAGTGGATGAGCCACATGTGGGCCAAAGGGGTCCTGTTAAGTGTGTCACCATTTCGTGTGCGGACTGACCCTGCTTGAGTTGCTACGCCAACACGACAGGTGCAGCCTACCACTTGGTTTTGCTCCTTGGTGAATCCCGACTATATTGATCTAAAAAGATACGTACTGAACTACCCTCTCCTCGTTTTTTAGGCGTCTCGGTTTGTAGGGCATGCATGTAGTTCTAGGTCATCCATTTGACTAACTAAATATGAGTTACTATGTCATAAAAAGTATATCATTGGATTATTAAGCGAATGTAGTTTCTAAACATATACTGTTCATCACATATATAGCTAGTTAAATTGTCAACCTAGAACGATGTGCATGCCATGTAAATCAATACGGAGGAAGTATAGTAGTAAAAATGAGGTGATTTTACTGAGCGATCGGCGGGGGAGCATGGCCTGTCATGCGGTCCCACGTGTCATGATGTACTAAGGCGATGTGTGTGTCCATCTTGAGGCAGAAGCAATACTACGTGGTTTGAGATGATGGCGAACCGAAGTGTGAAATAATGGTAGCTTCATCCGTCTGGGAAGGTGCGGCATTGTGATTTGACGTCTCATTGCTCATTACTACTACTACTGGGGCGGTATGACTGGGGTGCGTCCCCCTGCTGTTCTGCACTGTGATTTGGTGCTTGACACGTCGACCCGGTTGCTATATGTCCCACATGTCGATGACAGGAAGTACAAAATTCACGAAAGCGAGTGTTGTCGGCGTTCTGGGAACGGGGGTGAGGGAGTCCTGGATTAGGGGGTATCCGGACAGCCGGACTATATCCTTTGGCTGGACTGTTGGACTATGAAGATACTGATTGAAGACTTTGTCCCGTGTCCGGATGGGACTCTCCTTGGCGTGGAAGGCAAGCTTGGCAGTACGGATATGTAGATCACCTTCCTTGTAACCGACTCTGTGTAACCCTAGCCCCCTCCGGTGTCTATATAAACCGGAGGGTTTAGTCCATAGGACCAACAACAATGATCATACCATAGACTAGCTTCTAGGGTTTAGCCTCTCTGATCTCATGGTAGATCAACTCTTGTACTACTCATATCATCAAGAACAATCAAGTAGGACATAGGGTATTACCTCCATCAAGAGGGCCCGAACCTAGGTAAACATCGTGTCCCCCGTCTCCTGTTACCATCCGCCTAGACACATAGTTCAGGACCCCCTACCCGAGATCCGCCGGTTTTGACACTGACATTGGTGCTTTCATTGAGAGTTCCACTGTGCCGTCACCGTAAGGAAGGATGCCTTGTCTCATTGTTAAAAACAACATTACCGCCGGGGGAGCCCTGGCTGTCGGCCAAACTCCCCGGCTAGGCAGTTTCATCATGACCGCCCGTTCGGCTGCTGCACCGATGATGACTTCTCAGGTCATCGAAAACAGCCTCCATGTCGGCTTGGAATTTGCCGAGCAGATTGATCCAATGGAGCTCTCTTCCCTAAACAAGCTCTTGGATCGCATCGCCGCCTTGGGAGTCACTACGGACTATGATCGGATTGGGCTTAAACCCGATCAAAGGGAGATTAACTCTCCATTGGTCAATCATCATATTGCGGTGGTGGAGGAACAATGCGGCGTTTCTTCCTCTATCTTGAGGACTAACTATGTCCGGATTCCTGAGCTCTCCGAGCCGGATACCCGTTTACGGGAGGACATCACCCAAGCCCTGAACCTAGAGTCAGGCAGCGGGCCAGACTTATCGGGCAACAGCCCGGAATCCGAACTTCCAAGATTGGAAACTCCTCGGCCCGTGGGTCTCAGATCGGGTAAGGGTTCAAACTCAAATCTACCCACCCACCCAAACATAAACAATCTTTCCCACATCAGGCAAGAGCCCCAGGAAACAGTACATCATTATTGGGCCAGATTCCTCCTTGTGATGAACAAGGTTAAGGACTGTCGCAAGGAAGATGCAGTCTCATTTTTCTGCAATAATTGCACGTACAAGGGAATCCTTAACGCCATAAGTCGCCGTGACATATCACGCTTCGCCGACTTGGCGTCCATTGTACGAAAGTACTATGCCATGGAAAGCGCCTGGAAACCTAGAACGAAATTTTGGGATAATCCGGCTCCAAATATACACCCAGTCCGAAGCAAAAGGGTGCACTATCATAAGACACCCGAGTTAATTACAAAGAAGCAAAGACCCTCTACAGGGCGTGGAACCGTATTGGAGGGATGGCTCAACGGACCCTGCAAAATTCATAGTACAGCGAATACCATACCAACACACAGCCTTAGAGCATGTTGGGTACTCCGCCAGGTGGCCAAAAGTGGTGAGGATCTTCTCATCCCAGATGCCATAGAGCACCATCCCGCGGATAATAATATGGTATTAACAGTCTTTGAGACCTTCGCATCAAATAATAGGCGCAAGCGAACACTCCGCAACCTTGCCAAAATCTGCCATGTGGCAGCAATAAATCCATGGAGTGACACAACTATTACCTTCAATGCCAGTGACGAACCTAAATTCCGAACAGCCCGAGCACCAGCTGCACTGGTCCTCAGTCCAATTGTGGACGGCTTTCGACTCACCAAAGTACTCATGGACGGCGGCAGTGGATTAAACCTCATCTATGAGGAAACTCTTCAAAAATGGAAATAGACTGGAACCGCATTGAGCGAAGCAGCACAACCTTCAGAGGAATCATCCCCAGTCGGGAAGCACGTTGTGCTGGGAAAATCACACTAGATGTGGTATTCAGCACGCCGGAGAACTATAGGTCCGAAGAAATTACATTCCAAGTGGCCCCGTTCAGTAGCGGATACCACGCCCTATTAGGGCGGGAGGCGTTCACGATCTTCCAAGCCATACCCCATTACGGGTACATGAAGCTCAAAATGCCCAGGCCCAACGGAACCATTACTCTCACTAGTGATCTGGACACAGCACTCCGCGCCGAAAACAAAACAGCCGCATTGGCCCTCAAGGCATTATCCGAAGCCCTTTCGGCCGAGGAATTAACTGTGCTACGCTCCACAGTGGACAGGGATGACGTGATACTTGACAAGAGATCCAAGTCCACCTATTTTAAACCAGCGGATGAAATAGTCAAACTCCAAGTCCACCCAACGGACCCTACAAAAACAGCATCCATCGGGGCACAGTTAAACCCCGTCGTGGACGCCGCACTATGAGAGTTCCTGCGCGAGAATTGGGACATATTCGCCTGGCACCCCTCAGACATGCTAGGAATCCCACGCAGGCTGGCCGAGCACAGCCTTAATATTCTAAAGGGATTCAAGCCAGTCAAGCAGACTCTTCGGCGTTTCTCTGAACCTAAGAGACAAGCTATGGGAGAGGAACTAGCCAAGTTATTGGAGGCCGGATTCATTAGAGAAATAAAACACCCGAACTGGCTAGCAAACCTGGTGATGGTACCAAAGAAGGACAAATCCTGGCGCCTATGTGTCGATTTCAAGGACATCAACAAGGCTTGCCCAAAGGATCCCTTCCCCCTCCCCCGCATCGATCAAATTATCTGTGCTACCGCTGGACACGATTCATTGTGTTTCCTCGATGCATACTCTGGCTACCACCAAATCAAGATGGCGGAGTCCGACCAAGCCACAACGGCATTTATCACACCATACAACCCCTTCTATTTCAACACAATGCCTTTTGGGCTCAAAAACGCTGGCGCAACATATCAGCGCATGATTCAGACATGTCTGGAGAAACAGATCGGCAAAATAGTAGAGGCATACATAGATGATGTGGTCGTCAAAACCAAACACGTCGACTCTCTAATAGACGACTTGAGGCTCACATTCGATAACCTCCGAACATACGACATCAAGCTCAATCCGGAAAAATGCGTTTTCAGTGTACTAGCCGAAAAGCTCATGGGTTTCATTGTCTCCAGTAGAGGAATTGAAGCAAATCCGGCCAAAATCCGAGCTCTGTCACAATTGGCTATCCCAATGGACCTCAAACAAATCCAGAAATTAACCGGATGTGTGGCGGCTCTAAGCCGCTTTATCTCCCGCTTAGGAGAAAAGGCATTACCCCTTTATCGCCTCCTTCGGCGCACCGAACACTTCGAGTGGACGGACGCTGCCACAGCCGGATTGGAAGAAATAAAAGCCATACTGGCAACCAACCCAATCCTGGCCGCGCCAAACATCGGTGAACCAATGATGTTGTACATTGCGGCAACTCATCAGGTTGTAAGCGCAGTGCTCGTCGTCGAACGAGAAACGGACGGACATAAATTCCCTCTTCAAAAGCCGGTATATTATGTATCCACTGTCCTCACTCCATGCAAATCACGGTACCCACATTATCAAAAGATAGCCTATGCGGTATTCATGGCATCCCGGAAGCTGCGACACTACTTTCAAGAGTGTTCAATTATAGTAGCCTCGGAAGTGCCACTTAATGATATTATAAACAACCGCGACGCCACGGGCCGGATTGCCAAATGGGCCATTGAGCTCCTCCCGTTCGACATAACATACAAACCCCGGAGAGCCATTAAATCGCAAGTATTGGC
This sequence comes from Triticum urartu, assembly GCF_003073215.2. Lineage (NCBI taxonomy): Eukaryota > Viridiplantae > Streptophyta > Magnoliopsida > Poales > Poaceae > Triticum > Triticum urartu. The sequence continues at coordinate 334,217,944 of NC_053024.1, forward strand.
TGACTTTGTCGCCGAATGGACGGAAGCCGAACTCCCTAAAGAGTACGGCGCATACTCCAATTGGATCATGCACTTCGACGTCTCTAAAATGCTGGCTGGTCTGGGGGTTGGCGTCGTCCTGACGTCCCCAACCTGAGATACAGTTCAATATATACTACAGATACTGTATACAGACTCCCACAACGCAGCCGAATACGAAGCCCTGTTACATGATCTTCGGATGGCAGTTTCCATGTGCATTCAACGCCTGGAGGTGCGTGGGGATTCAAACCTCGTAATATCCCAAATAAATGGAGACTTCGATTCCAAGGATCCGAAGATGGCGGCCTATCGCAACGCTGCCAAAAGATGTCAGCTCGGTTCGAGGGGCTCGAATTTCACCATGTGGCTCAGGAAAACAATCAGGCGGCGGATATCCTCGCCCGCATCGGCGCAAAACGCGATGCGGTCCCCCCCCAACATCTTTTTGGAGAGGTTGTTTAAGCCATTCGTGGTATGGGAAGGGGGCACCGGTAACAATAGTCCGGACTCGGCCAAAATGCCCGATACCGAACACTCTAACATAATCGGAGGCTTTGCCACCGAAATAACACCTTCAGCCCACGTAATAATGGCCATCATCGCCCCGTGGACAGAACCATTCCTTGCCTACCTAACTAGGGAGGAACTTCCCGAGGAACAAAATGAGGCACACTGCATAGTGCGGCGATCTAAAGCCTACAGGTTCCACGAGGGAGAGCTGTATAAAAAAAGCACTACCGGAGTCCTTCAAAGGTGCAGCTCCGAAGAGGAAGGGCGGAAGATTTTGGCAGAAATTCACGCCGGACTCGGCAGCCACCACGCCGCAGCCCGGGCCCTTGTAAGTAAGGCCTTCCGTACAGGTTTTTATTGGCCGACGGCCCGAGTAGATGCGCAGGACTTGGTCCAACGTTGCGTCGGTTGCCAGCTTTTTACAAACCAAAGTCATATGCCACCCACCGCCCTCCAAACAATCCCCATTACCTGGCCCTTCGTGGTCTGGGGGCTTGACATGGTTGGACCCCTTAAAGGGGGAACCCATAAGAAAAAATACTTACTGGTCATGGTGGATAAATTCACCAAATGGATAGAAGCCAAACCTGTTAAAACGGCCGAATCCGGACCGGTGATAGACTTCATATCCAGGGTTGTACACCGTTATGGCATCCCCCACGGCATCATCACTGACAACGGCACGAACTTCATGGCCGACGAGGTAAAACTCTGGTGTAGCAACATGGGCATTAAGCTCGATTATGCCTCTGTCTATCACCCACAAACTAACGGCCAAGTTGAGCGAGCAAATGGTCTTATCATGAGCAGCATCAAACCCAGATTAGTGCGGTCCTTAAAGGAGTCTAACACGCACTGGGTAGAGGAGCTCGACTCCGTACTCTGGGGGCTGCGGACCACACCGAATCGTACTACCGGATACACCCCTTCTTTATGGTGTACGGCGCAGAGGCGGTTCTGCCCTGCAACATAATTCATGACTCACCTCGAGTGCGCATGTACGAAGAAAGAGAAGCCGAGCTTGATCGGCAGGACAGTCTGGACACCCTGGAGGAGGAGCGCGACGTGGCAAAAGCCCGTTCCGCATTCTATCAGCAACAAGCTCGCAGATACCAAAGCAGAGAAGTACGGGCCAAAACTTATAACGTTGGCAAGCTAGTTCTACGCCTGCTGGAGAAGAAAAAGACCAAGCTCGAGCCCAAATGGGAAGGTCCCTTAATTATTGACCAAGTTCTGACTGGTGGAACGTACCGTCTGCGGGATGCATCGAATAACCGACTTGAGGCGAACCCATGGAACGCAGCCAGGCTCCGAAGATTCTACACCTAGTGCCGGACTCTATGTTCGTCTCCTTCCTGTGTCCATTTTTTGCATATACATTATCTGTCTTTTTATCTTCCTTTCTTTTATTGTTTCTCAAGGCCTTCCAGGGCAAACTTGTGCCTTGCTTGCACACTATTGACGCACTAACCGCGCTCATTATACCTGGGGGCTTATTACACAGAAGCTTAATTATTTATCTGGGCTTCATGCCCCGCACATGTGTTATTCTTCCGCATGTACCTTTTCTTCGCCATTATATGCATCAATATGACTTAAGTTTTGGCCAAGCTGGGTTGACTGGCTCTTGTATTTATGCCCTACGTTCCCGTTAATTCAGCTAGGGCATAAGGGGAGCACCTCTGCGATTGTTACTGCCGGGTCAGCCGGATGTGTACCTCAGACTGGGTGAAGCCGAAAGCTAGCATTCTTAAGGGAATATTCGGTCGGTGAACAAAAGATGATTTTTATTTATTTTCCATATGTGCCCCCAGATGTTTTTGCCTGCGTCTCCTCTCGCAGTCCGGACATGCACTTTAGGGCATGCATACCCAGGGAAAGGAACCCTTAACGGAACTATTCTCCCTGGAAGATGTTTCTTACTACCCATGTAATATAACATAACTAGTTGGGTACTTGTCTGTTCAAGCACTAATGACCCCTACGCCTGGTTTCCACGCATACCCCGGTTCTTATATAACTGAGCGGGTATTCGGATACACTCCAGACTATCGGGTCCCGAGGTTGAAGCGAAAAGGTCCGCCATGACAAATGATTTACAATCCGGCTAGAAGGCATTATACATGTCACTTTAATTACATAGTCATGTAGACTGACTAAATTTCTCTTCTATACCATCCAACAGGCTGTCTAGCCTACAATCCTGTTGGGAATACTTTGCGGCCCATACACTAAGCTAACGGGGATCTCTTTCCCATCGGGCCCCACAGGTCTGACCTCAACCATGTGGTTTGGGTCAGCCTTGGTATACCGTGTCTTCACCATGGCCCAGGCTTCCCTGGCACCTTGATGGCAAGCCGATATCTTCCATAATCGGAAGCGCTACCGTGCTCCCTTGAGCTTCTCCGCAAGCTCTCCAATGCCTGCTGGCAGGGAGACGGATGGCCACAAGGCCTAGGCAATACCTTGGATCACCTGCCGAACTTGTTCATGCAGTTGTGAGAGCTCGGGTAGAAGATCACCCACAGACTCGGGCATCTCCTCCACGGGACGACCCGTCAGCATACCTGCAGACATAACTCTGTTAGCCGGCTTCTCCGCCGCACTCTTTTAAGGGTTCAAGCACTTACTGAAAATGCCGCATCGAAGCCGCTTATTCTCCTTCACGGGGTCCGCAAGCTGGGCTCGAACATCTTCAGTTCCACGCTCAGCTTGGTATTGGCGTCTTGGAGATTGTTTTTCTCCCGCATGACCTTAGTCAGCACGCGTTCGCCAGCCTTTAGCTATCGTACGACATGCTAGTACTCCAGATTCTCTCTGGAGTTATCTGCAATATCTATTGTTAGATCTGCAGCCATGCCGCATACTATATGGTACCTATCATTCTTTGAAACAAATGTATACTCATCAAATTTTCTTACCCGTACATCCTTTACATACTGGTCTGTGGCTCTGGCTAGACCATTTTGAGCAGCACGGATGTACGCATCTCCCAAGTTGAATGCATCAAACGCCTCTCGGGAGAAACAAGCGTCACGGAGTACGGCTCGGCGACGCCTGTGATTCATGGCGCTCTCCACTTTGGAATTCGTAGCGGATATCTTATCCGCATCCTCTGTAGAAGGAGCATCCGGCGTGTACCTCGTGTTAGCTTCCGCCTCTGTGTCCGGCCCTGGAGCCCGACTGGTAGAGGCGTGATCGGCAACCTCTCCGGATATTGTCCGGCAAGCATTCTTCCTTCTAGGAAACACGGGTGTTATTATGTTTTTAAAGACGACAACCACGGAGTGAGGTGTTGCATCATACTTGTAACACCACCTCGATGCGACTATAGCTCCCACGTGTCGAGGCACGACTTAGAGACATAATCGCATTGAAGGCATATGTCGCAAGTGAGGTAATCTTCACACAACCCATGTAATAATAAGGGAAAGAGATACATAGTTGGCTTACAATCGCCACTTCACACAATTACATGAATAAAGCATTACATCAATCAATACACTCATGGTCCGACTACGGAACCAAAATAAAAGAAGAACCCCAAATGCGACAAAGGTCCCCGATCGACCCCAACTGGGCTCCACTACTGATCAACTAGAGAACGAAACAACACAAAGGACAAGATCTTCATCGAGCTCCTCCTGAGCTTGGTTGCGTCATCTGCACGGTCTCATCGGCACCTGCAAGCTGGTTTTGGAAGTATTTGTGAGCCACGGGGACTCAGCAATCTCGCACCCTCGCGATCAAGACTATTTAAGCTTATGGGTAAGGTAAAAGGTATGAGGTGGAGCTGCAGCAAGCGACTAGCATATATGGTGGCTAACATACGCAAATGAGAGCGAGAAGAGAAGGCAGAGCACGGTCGAGGAAAGTATGATCAAGAAGTGATCCTGGACTACCTACGTCAAGCATAACTCCAACAACCGTGTTCACTTCCCGGACTCCGTCGGAAAGAGACCATCATGGTTACACACGCTGTTGATTCATTTTAATTAAGGTCAAGTTTAGGTTTTCTACAACCGGACATTAACAAATTCCCATCTGCCCATAACCGCGGGCACGGCTTTCGAAAGTTCAAATCCCTGCAGGGGTGTCCCAACTTAGCCCATCACAAGCTCTCACGGTCAACGAAGGAATAGACCTCCTCCTGAGACGTTCCGATCAGACTCGGTATCCTGGTACAACAGACATTTCGACAGGGTAAAACTAAACCAGCAACACCGCCCGAATGTGCCGACAAATCCTGATAGGAGCTGCACATATCTCTTTCTCAGGGCACACTCAAATGAGACTAGCTACGAGTAAAACCAACCCTCAAGTTTCCCCGAGGTGGCCCCGCAGGCAGCTCAGTTTGTACCAACATTCAGAGGAGCACTGGCCCGGGGGGGTTAAAATAAAGATGACCCTCGAGAGAGCGACTCCCAAGGGAAAAGTAGGTGGTGGTGAGGCAAATGGTAAAACCAAGGTTGGGCATTGCTGGAGGAGCTTTACTTAAGGCGAACTGTCAAGGGGTTCCCATTATAGTCCAACCACGTAAGGGATGCAAAATCCGGGAACATAACACCGATATGACGGAAACTAGGGCGGCAAGAGTGGAACAAAACACCAGGCATAAGGCCGAGCCTTCCACCCTTTACCAAGTATATAGATGCATTAATTAAATACGATATATAGTGATATCCCAACAAGTAAATAAATGTTCCAACAAGGAACGGCTCCAATCTTCACCTGCAACTAGCATCGCTATAAAAAGGGGCTGAGCAAAGCAGTAACATAGCCAATCAATGGTTTGCTAGGACAAGGTGGGTTAGAGTTTCACATGGCAATTGGGAGGCTGACAAGCAAAAGGTAGGCATCGTAGCATTGGCATAGCAAAAGAGCGAGCATCTAGCATAGCAAAGATAGTAGTGATTTCGAGGGTATGGTCATCTTGCCTGAAATCCCGCAAGGAAGAAGAACGAGTCCATGAAGAAGGTAAACAGACGTAGTCGAACGGTTCCTCACACACACGACGTTATCGGAACCAACCCGAAGAAGCAACACCGGAAAGAAGCAAACAACATAGTAAACAACCACGACATAGACATGGCATGATGCACAAACAATTATGATGCATGACCGGTTTAAGTATGCATGGCATGGCAAGTGCACAAGCAACCCTACAAATTAAGTGGAGCTCAATATGCATCGGGATGCATATTGACAAAACACCGCATCAATTATTTAGTTCTCTCTCGTTTATGTACCCCAACAATATTAAATGTTGATTAACATGGCAAGAGGTGAAGCACAACAAAACTACCTATCTAGGCAAGTTTAAATGAGGCCGGAAGCAACGAACAACAATTCCGGAAAATCCTCATATGCATAATTTAAGGTTTGGTACTGTTCTGCCCTAAACATTATTTTAGAGTTGTTAAGCATGCAAAATGAGTGCACCTTGTTAAACTAGGCAAAATTCTACCCCATTTACATATAAAGTTTATTAAAATCCGAGTTACGGTTATTTAGTTATGAATTAAATCATTTAAACATGGCATAGGAGAAAATTAATGCAAACAACATTTTAAACATTTTAAACATGGGTGAAAGTTGGATATTATTAATCTACACAAAATTCTGAGCAAGTTTCATATATAAAACATTTTAATCCGATGCATGGTTTGTGAGATATTAAATGCATGAACATGAGGGTCTAATCTGTAAAACTACTGTCTCAGGAATAATAGGAAAAATCCCAGGTGCTGAAAAAAATACATCACGGGCCGAATCTGAGGTAAGCCCAACAGCAGAAGGAAAAAAAACGAGAGGAGGGGCGCTGCGGGTGTGGCTCACCCAGTGGGCCTGGCCCAGGCGGGGAAGAGGCAGGCCGAGGCGGCCAGCTGGGCCTGACGCGGAACTGCGCTGGGCCGGGGAAGCTGGCCGCGGATCTGGGCCGAAGGCGGGGTGGCACGCTGGGCCTGGGAGGCCACGGCGGGGCCCAAGAGCGGGGACGCGGTCAATGCAGACGGATCGGGGCTCCTCCCGATCCTCTCCGGCGGCGGCGCGCTGGGAACTCCGGCGACGGGGACGGCAGGAACCGAGGCGGCAGCGCCGGATCTTGGGGCGGGCGGCACCGGGGCTCCTCCCTGGGGTCGGATCGAGGCAGCAGCGCTTTGGGACGGCGGCGAGAAGCGAAGGGCGACGGGGGCGGCATCCGGCGAGCTCAACGGTGGCCGGGGCCGGGCAGGGCACGAGGCGGCGAGCGGCGTCGGCGGGCGACCGGTGTCAAGACGGCGTGCGGCGGCGCAACGGAGGACCGGGCGGCGCGGATTTGGTCTCCCCGTGGCTCGGGCGGCGGCGTTGGATGGGCCGCGGGGGCCGGTTGTGGGCTCTCCGGGCCCGGCGGCGAAGTGGGGCAGCGCGGTGCCATGTGGCGCGTCAGGAGTGGCTGGGGCGCTGGATCTGGTGACGTGGCGTGCTCTGATTCGCCGGGGTGAGGTGGAGGGCGTGGGCGGACATGTCCGGTGCAGCGCGGACGCGTCCGGTGGCGCGGGAAGGAGTGGATCTAGGGTTTAGACTGCGAAATGATCCGAAATTTCGGGGAGGGGTGCTCTTTTATAGGTAGAGGGAGCTAGGAAGCTCCAAATGAGGTGCGGTTTTAGGCCACGCGATCGTGATCGAACGACCGAGATGATGGAGCAGAGTTAGGTGGGTTTTGGGCCAAAATGGAAGGGTGTTGGGCTGCAACACACACGAGGCCTTTTCGGTCCCTCGGTTAACCGTTGGAGTATCAAACGAAGTCCAAATGGTACGAAACTTGACAGGCGGTCTACCGGTAGTAAACCAAGGCCGCTTGGCAAGTCTCGGTCCAATCCGGAAATGTTTAATCCCCACACAAGAAAGAAAGGTAGAAATGACCACCGGAGGAGAACGGAACACCGGATTGCAAAACGGACAACGGGGAAAATGCTCGGATGCATGAGACGAACACGTATGCAAATGAAATGCACATGATGACATGATATGCAATGCATGACACGCAGCAATGACAAGGCAACACCAGCGAATAACTGAACGACACCTGGCACATCGGTCTCGGGGCGTTACAACACTCCACCACTACGAAAGGATCTCGTCCCGAGATCTAGAATGGCACCGGAGGGAAAACGGAAGAGAAAGAGAAGAGGTAAAACAAATTGCTTCTTTGACCAATGAGTGAAAACAAGGAACCCTGCGAGGTTGAGAAAATTGAAAGAAAGAAAGCAACGGAGATGAACAAAGTTGAAAAACACTCCATTAGAAAAGAGGGACAAAGAGCATTGCAAAACCTTGAGGTTGAAGGGAATATATATATATAGAAAAACACTCCGGTTAAGGAAGGGGATCAAGGAAGACCAAATTCGGGTAGCACTCCGGTTGAAATGAAAATAATTGAATAAGAAATTGATAAGGAGATAGAACTTGAAAAGAGGGCACGACACTCCGGTTAGAAGGATAGGCACGAAAAGAACAAGGTCCTGACAAAAAAACAAAAGGAAAGGTTGAAGATAGCAACATCACAATGACTCCGGGACAAAAGAATAGAAGATGGATAATTGAAATAGGATAATTGAGGAGAAAAAACGAACTTCTACCACAAAAGAGCTTGAAAAGGCATCTTTAGGAGAAGGGTCGAACGGAGTTGTTGGAACACCAACAACGGAAGGACAAACTTGAAGTGGGCTTATAGAAGGCAGCTCAACATTATGAGGTGACAACTTGCCACTCACGGAAAAAGAATTGGATTGATATCAGCAAGGAGACGAGAAACTATTTCACCGGAAGGATAAATGAAGAATTTGGATCATTTATAAGCACCATAGATAGCAACAATCCTTAGGGAAGGCTTTAGGTGAAATATGACACAAAATAACTCCAACGAAGAGGTTGATGGATTTAGAATACCTCATTCTTAACAACATGTGAATCGTGAAACATGAACTCAAATTATCAAGAATGACATAAAACCACCTGAAATGATACGGTAGAAAGAATTACACTCCGGATAACAAGATGAAGAAAGCTTGAGCTCCTTAGAAAAGAATCTCGATGAACACTTCGAGAAAGAATTAAATCCTTGATGAACCATCATGTAGAACCTCCATGAAGAACTCCGGTACAAAAGGAGAGAAAATAAATAGGAGTTGAAAACACAAGGTGAAACCTTGTAATGATTTAGAAGGAGCTTCGCGACGATATATTTGAGAGAGCTTGGAACTCCGGAAAAGAAAAGATGAAACAAGAATAAGAATTACATTATGCTCGTCCTTCATCAATTAAATTGATGACAATCAATGGATTCGACATATTACTTATTCTCGTAGAAAGGATTAATATAGATATAGCGCAAACTTGAGGAAGTATTCAACGATCCACCGGTAGAATTTGAAAAGCACGAATGCATAGATATGATACACGAAGGAAGAAAACTCTTGATTGAACCACCGTAAAAATTGAAAAAGAATGAAGAAAAGATAAATAAACACCGGGAAGAATTAGCAAATGAATGAAGATGCTTGAGAGAATTTAGATAAAAGAGAACGAAGAGATCATGAACTGATTAGAGAATATTGAATGATGCACCGGTAAGATAGGAGAATGATAACTGACAGCTGAGAATGAATAAACCTGAATTGATGGACTCCGGATAACAAACTGAGAAGACTCTTGAATATCTCCTGATGGGTGAAAAGAATTCCCACAACCGAAAATAATTATGAGAGGATGGCAACAAGCTAGAATCACGAATCTCCGAGAGAACGGATAAGATATGGAGGAAAAACTCCTCTTCGGTCTTCAAAATCCAAGAATGACGACGAGTAACACCACCAAGAATTATTGAGGCACACCGGAATGAAGAATGGAAAAGTTGAGCCAACGATGAAAAGAATTTGAAGATCTTGGAGAAAGACATTTGACTGATGATAAATCATTCTTACGTCAAACTTCGAAAAGAATTTGAGAATACCTCCGGAAAAATAAGAAGAGTCAGGTAAGATCCTGGGAAAGACCTGTGGGTTAGGGCCCACTCAAGAGAAACACCGTTGAAATGATTACTTGAGAAAGGAGATTGCACCGGTTGAATTTAAATGGCTTGAATACGATAACAACCTTGAAAGATCTTGAATGAGTGCAGAGTGCAAAACACGAATCTTCGAGATATCTTGAGCACTCCGGAACGAATGAATAGCGAGAGGTGAATGATTAAGAATTGCACTGGCATGAGAAAACATTGAAACGAGGAAAGGATATGATCAACAAGCTTGACTTGAAACCACCGGAGAAGAAAAGAATGGAGAAAAAAGAACGAGTAGAGCATCTTCATGAGAAACACCGGGTAAAAACATGAAGGAAAAAGAATGGAGAGACCTCCATCAATAGAATGGATACTTGAATAAGACATCGGATTCCTTGAAGAAAAACAAAGGGAGGGAGGGGGGGAAAAACAACGACAATTTGGAATGGATGAAACAAACACCGTTGAGAAGAACTGATAATTGATCTTGCGGATGTTGAAATGATCGGATCCACTTGAAGAGAAACACGCCGGTTGAAAAGAAATTGAAATGACAAACTCGATGATCGAGAAGGATTAGTATTCACATCGGAATATGAGAACACCATTTCAGGAAGGTATGGAATCAACATTTGACATTGAAGCAACTCGAATACCACAACTCAAAACAAAATAAAGGATTGGCTTGCAGAATAAGCCGGAACAAACATATGATAGAGATTTCGTCCGAAGTTTTCGTGGTGGGGCCTACACGGGCTCGATCGTACAGCACCATCATGTACAAGGCAGTGCACATGACATACGAAGCGTCCCCGAGTCGGCATAGCCAAGGACTCTTTAAGACACAACGAGACCACTGTAAAACCGACCGTGAATAGGCGGACCACTAGACGTCGAACCCCAATTTCATATCATACATCTGTCGAAAGATATCCTAAGAGTTACTTGAATTCCCACCTATGAAACTCCCGAAATTTTCCGGTTATGCAATCAGGTGTTGGGGATACAGGGGAAACATAATATCTCACCCAAACTAGCAAATCCTACATCCAGCTGTATCCATCCTTCAACACATAACCAAGAAACCTTCAGAAACCATCTACCTCAACCTTCAAAAAGCATCCGTTATACAAGTTATGGCGATACTCCCGAACTCCTGCCCCAGTACTGGGTGGCGTCGAGGTTATCTCACCAACGAACTGCATAAAAGAGATTTTCGATGTCGGCGAACATATGTCAAGTATTCCAGAATTGCAACGATAAAATTATGATGACAACACCTCAGAGCTCAACTCCCCGGGACACTTCCACTAAACCCTTGACAGGAGGCACCAAGACAGTATTCTCATCATAAGCCATCAGAACAAATCCAAGATACTCGCGTGATCCTAAAAAAAATTTAGTGAAATTTGAGAAGAGAAGAGTCAAAACTCTACGTCAGGATGCCTTACCAGAGCGATGAGGAGACTGGGAAGTAAAAAGAATTCCTAAGCTCTCCGATATATAATTCCTAAATGACTCAAAACATTTTTCTAGACACAACTCGGCTGCTAAAAAGGATCATGCAATGGGGCTCCTAAGGTCGGGGAAGGCTCTGATTACCAACTTGTAACACCCTCGATGCGACTATAGCTCCCACGTGTCGAGGCACGACTTAGAGACATAATCGCATTGAAGGCATATGTCGCAAGTGAGGTAATCTTCACACAACCCATGTAATATAATAAGGAAAGAGATACATAGTTGGCTTACAATCGCCACTTCACACAATTACATGAATAAAGCATTACATCAATCCAAATACACTCATGGTCCGACTACGGAACCAAAATAAAAGAAGAACCCCAAATGCGACAAAGTCCCCGATCGACCCCAACTGGGCTCCACTACTGATCAACTAGACGAAACAACACAAAGGACAAGATCTTCATCGAGCTCCTCCTGAGCTTGGTTGCGTCATCTACACGGTCTCATCGGCACCTGCAAGCTGGTTTTGGAAGTATCTGTGAGCCACGGGGACTCAGCAATCTCGCACCCTCGCGATCAAGACTATTTAAGCTTATGGGTAAGGTAAAAGGTATGAGGTGGAGCTGCAGCAAGCGACTAGCATATATGGTGGCTAACATACGCAAATGAGAGCGAGAAGAGAAGGCAGAGCACGATCGAGGAAAGTATGATCAAGAAGTGATCCTGGACTACCTACGTCAAGCATAACTCCAACAACCGTGTTCACTTCCCGGACTCCGTCGGAAAGAGACCATCACGGTTACACACGCTGTTGATTCATTTTAATTAAGGTCAAGTTTAGGTTTTCTACAACCGGACATTAACAAATTCCCATCTGCCCATAACCGCGGGCACGGCTTTCGAAAGTTCAAATCCCTGCAGGGGTGTCCCAACTTAGCCCATCACAAGCTCTCACGGTCAACGAAGGAATAGACCTCCTCCCGAGACGTTTCGATCAGACTCGGTATCCCGGTACAACAGACATTTTGACAGGGTAAAACTAAACCAGCAACACCACCCGAATGTGCCGACAAATCCCGATAGGAGCTGCACATATCTCTTTCTCAGGGCACACTCAGATGAGACTAGCTACGAGTAAAACCAACCCTCAAGTTTCCCCGAGGTGGCCCCGGCAGGCAGCTCAGTTCGGACCAATACTCAGAGGAGCACTGGCCCGGGGGGGTTAAAATAAAGATGACCCTCGAGAGAGCGACTCCCAAGGGAAAAGTAGGTGGTGGTGAGGCAAATGGTAAAACCAAGGTTGGGCATTGCTGGAGGAGCTTTACTTAAGGCGAACTGTCAAGGGGTTCCCATTATAGCCCAACCGCGTAAGGGACGCAAAATCCGGGAACATAACACCGATATGACGGAAACTAGGGCGGCAAGAGTGGAACAAAACACCAGGCATAAGGCCGAGCCTTCCACCCTTTACCAATTCCGGAAAATCCTCATATGCATAATTTAAGGTTTGGTACTGTTCTGCCCTACACATTATTTTAGAGTTGTTAAGCATGCAAAATGAGTGCACCATGTTAAACTAGGCAAAATTCTACCCTATTTACATATAAATTTTATTAAAATCCGAGTTACGGTTATTTAGTTATGAATTAAATCATTTAAACATGGCATAGGAGAAAATTAATGCAAACAACATTTTAAACATTTTAAACATGGGTGAAAGTTGGATATTATTAATCTTCACAAAATTCTGAGCAAGTTTCATATATAAAACATTTTAATCCGATGCATGGTTTGTGAGATATTAAATGCATGAACATGAGGGTCTAATCTGTAAAACTGCTGTCTCAGGAATAATAGGAAAAATCCCAGGCGCTGAAAAAAAATACATCACGGGCCGAATCTGAGGTAAGCCCAACACCAAAAGGAAAAAAAACGAGAGGAGGGGCCCTGCGGGTGTGGCTCTCCCAGTGGGCCTGGCCCAGGCGGGGAAGAGGCAGGCCGAGGCGGCCGGCTGGGCCTGACGCGGAACTGCGCTGGGCCGGGGAAGCTGGCCGCGGATCTGGGCCGAAGGCGGGGAGGCACGCTGGGCCTGGGAGGCCACGGCGGGGCCCAATAGCCGGGACGCGGTCAATGCAGACGGATCGGGGCTCCTCCCGATCCTCTCCGGCGGCGGCGCGCTGGGAACTCCGGCGACGGGGACGGCAGGAACCGAGGCGGCAGCGCCGGATCTTGGGGCGGGCGGCACCGGGGCTCCTCCCTGGGGTCGGATCGAGGCAGCAGCGCTTTGGGACGGCGGCGAGAAGCGAAGGGCGACGGGGGCGGCATCCGGCGAGCTCAACGGTGGCCGGGGCCGGGCAGGGCACGAGGCGGCGAGCGGCGTCGGCGGGCGGCCGGTGTCAAGACGGCGTGCGGCGGCGCAACGGAGGACCGGGCGGCGCGGATTTGGTCTCCCCGTGGCTCGGGCGGCGGCGTTGGATGGGCCGCGGGGGCCGGTTGTGGGCTCTCCGGGCCCGGCGGCGAAGTGGGGCAGCGCGGTGCCATGTGGCGCGTCAGGAGTGGCTGGGGCGCTGGATCTGGTGACGTGGCGTGCTCTGATTCGCCGGGGTGTGGTGGAGGGCATGGGCGGACATGTTCGGTGCAGCGCGGACGCGTCCGGTGGCGCGGGAAGGAGTGGATCTAGGGTTTAGACTGCGAAATGATCCGAAATTTCGGGGAGGGGTGCTCTTTTATAGGTAGAGGGAGCTAGGAAGCTCCAAATGAGGTGCGGTTTTCGGCCATGCGATCGTGATCGAACGACCGAGATGATGGAGCAGAGTTAGGTGGGTTTGGGCCAAAATGGAAGGGTGTTGGGCTGCAACACACACGAGGCCTTTTCGGTCCCTCGGTTAACCCTTGGAGTATGAAACGAAGTCCAAATGGTACGAAACTTGACAGGCGGTCTACCGGTAGTAAACCAAGGCCGCTTGGCAAGTCTCGGTCCAATCCGGAAATTTTTAATCCCCACACAAGAAAGAAAGGTAGAAATGACCACCGGAGGAGAACGGAACACCGGATTGCAAAACGGACAACGGGGAAAATGCTCGGATGCATGAGACGAACACGTATGCAAATGAAATGCACATGATGACATGATATGCAATGCATGACACGCAGCAATGACAAGGCAACACCAGCGAATAACTGAACGACACCTGGCACATCGGTCTCGGGGCGTTACAATACCTTTGCGCCCGCGTCTCCGTCCGGACCGCCTTCCTTTTTAGCCTGTCTAGCTTTGAAACCCCTTGTTAGCGAGTCGCTGCGGGCTCGGCATGGCGTCCCGAGGGCCTTGCCTATAAAACACCGTTTGTATATGGTAGGTGAAGTGCATAAAAGGAAATCCTTTACAAAGGTTGGGACTTCGGTCTCATTTACCTGCGAGGCTGGGAGTAGCCCAGGGTAGTCGGCTATAATGGCCACCATGGCGTCATCACAGCTTAGCTGATAGAAAATCCTATCAATCAGCTCCACAAATATGTCCGGATCCTCTTTCAGGCCGGGGTCGAGGACCCGCTCAGGATCCTCCGGTTGTGGAGGTGGGCTATTGATCTCCCCTACCGCCTTACGCAGTTCCTGCGATGAAACGGCAAGGTAAATATTTATCACGAAAACAAGGGTAGGATGGAAGTAAAAAGAGCGGAAGCTCACCCAGCTTCGAGGGTTGTTCATGGAGAATCCATCCCGTGGCTTGATGCGGAGGAACTCCTCTTCTTCCCCCCTTATACAGATCAGATAGAATTTTTGCTAGAGCAGCAACTGAGTCCGGTCCCTTGTGCCAGCAGCGAGTGGCATCATCTTCCCTATTGAAGTGCCACATGGGGTGGCCTCGATATCGAAGTGGCTGCACCCCCCGCATAATGCATATTGCCATAACCTCGGTTATGGTCAGTCCTGATTTAGCCAGCAACTTTATCCGGCCCATCAGATAAAATATGTCTCTATCATCTTTCTCCTGTGGGCTCTGTGGGCGCCAGCTTAGGTGTTTCTTCAAAGGGGCATTGTCGAACTCAGGAAGACCAATCCGGATAGGATCGGGGGGAGGAACGTCCTCCATATAAAACAACTCCGAAGGCCAGTCCTCGGACGTCTTCTTCGGGGTACCGGATAGGTATCCGGTCCCGGCGATGCGCCATACTTCGGCTCCGCCCACTTGATATATTGATCCCCTCTGTGTACGGGGCACAAGGCAGAACAACTTCTTCCACAGCGCGAAATGAGCTTCACAACCCAGAAACAGCTCGCAAAGGGCTACGTAACCAGCGATGTGCAGTATGGAGGCAGGGTGAGGTTGTGCAACTGGAGGCCATAGAACTCCAGGAGCCCTTGGAGAAATGGATGGATTGGAAATCCGAGTCCCCTTAACAAATAAGGGACAAGGCATACCCGCTCTCCCTTAGAGGGGTTGGGAAAGCTCTCCGCTTGCTCCCCGCCATTATAGGTGGCAAGCCCGGCTCGAACCGGGACCATATATGCTGGAGGGAGGAATCCCTGGGCCTATAGCTTCACTAATTGGATGTGCGGGACGGAACACTTCTCCCAGTCTCGGGGCTTGGGGCTGCGGGAGCGAGAGGAGGAGCTGCGCTGGCCGGCCATGTTGGGATGGATTTTTTTCGGGCGCGCTCTGATGAATGCTCGCTGAGGGAGGATGGTGTGGTTTGGATCTAAGGATCCTCGTCTCTTTAATAGACAGTTCATTCACATAGATGGGGTGGTAAATGTAAAAACACCCTGGCTCCTCACATTCGCTTGACACGTGGAATATGGCCATTATTGGACGCAGAAGCCAAGAAGCGCAACATTTACG
Source organism: Triticum urartu (assembly GCF_003073215.2). Classification (NCBI taxonomy): domain Eukaryota; kingdom Viridiplantae; phylum Streptophyta; class Magnoliopsida; order Poales; family Poaceae; genus Triticum; species Triticum urartu. The sequence goes on from NC_053024.1 coordinate 334,233,825, forward strand.
AGAAGCCGGACACTATTTAACAGGTACTCAAAGTTTGAAGAAGAACCCGCCTTGCAATGCCGAAGAAAATCTGTGCAGACTCATCGTCATTGAAGCCTGGTTCGGGGGCTACTGAGGGAGTCCTGGATTAGGGGGAATCCGGACAGCCGGACTATATCCTTTGGCCGGACTGTTAGACTATGAAGATACAAGATTGAAGAATTTGTCTCGTGTCCGGATGGGACTCTCCTTGGCGTGGAAGGCAAGCTTAGCAGTACATATATGTAGATCTCCTTCCTTGTAACCGACTCTGTGTAACCCTAGCCCCCTCCGGTGTCTATATAAACCGGAGGGATTAGTCCGTAGGACCAACAACAACGATCATACCATAGGCTAGCTTCTAGGGTTTAGCCTCTCCGATCTCGTGGTAGATCAACTCTTGTACTACTCATATCATCAAGAACAATCAAGCAGGACGTAGGGTATTACCTCCATCAAGAGGGCCCGAACCTGGGTAAACATCCTGTCCCCCGTCTCCTGTTACCATCCACCTAGACGCACAGTTCCGGACCCCCTACCCGAGATCTGCCGGTTTTGACACCGATAGGGGGTCCCCAGACTTGCCTGCCTGCGGCCCACGACGTGGCTTTGCTGGCAGGCATGTACGGCCCATCTTCATCAACAAGGAATCAAGACCCTCGCAAGGGGCCAAGCCTCGCGAGGCGGACGACACAAGACCTCCTCAGGAGCGGCCTCACCAGGCTGGCTCGCGAGGGTCAGAGAGTTCAAAGCCGGGCAAACCTCACGAGGTTCATGTGATGTAAGCCATGACGATCGAGACCAGGCGGGCGCCAGCGCGCACAGCGTCCTTGTTTCCTCTTTGGTGCTAAGGGGGCAAGTGGAGGCGTGGAGTACCGAGGCGTCAAGCAAAGGTTGCCATATTGGTGCAACGAGACCAAGACCAGAAGGACGGCAAGATGGAGGTCACCGTGGAGCCCAAGACGGCGTCACCACCAGAGCCTTTGGTAGGCGAAGACTGCTTTTGTTAGGATAGCTTGTACTAGCTGTCCCCTTTTGAATTGGTCGTTGTTGGCTACCTTCCCGCTCAATATTTGGGGAGAGGACCATGGCCTCTATAAATAGGATTAGCCACCACAGTAAGAGGGAATGGGCCTGGAATCCACCCGAACAACAACCAGTTCGCTACGCACAAGAACACCTCAACCTCAGGAGGTTGTTCTTCCCCTTGTACTGTTCATCCTCAGCCCAAGAGGCAATCCAACACCACCACACTAGAGTAGGGTATTACACCACAATGGTGGCCCGAACCAGTATAAATCTTGTGTCCTTTGTGTCGCGAGTTCGTCGAGTTAGTTCATGAGATCTTAGCTAAGTCAGAACGCGGATCGACAGGGGGGATCTTCGCGCGCACCCTGGTGTTCGAACCTTAAGGGTTTTGCCGGAACCCGTGATCCGACATTTGGCGCGCCAGGTAGGGGTGCACCGAAGGTGCCTTCCCGTCGCTCTACATCACGTCGCTTCATCGTCTCCATGGCGGACACGCGTCGCGCCCGCGCCGAGCGCCAGGCTGCCCTCGCCACCCGCGTCACTCAGACGGCCCCTGTCGGCGGGCCAACACATCGCTCTCCGTCGCCTTCCGCCAACGCCGCCACCGGCCCGACGGGGAACGAGCAGCAAGCATCCTCGCTGCACCCCTCGGTGCGACAGGACGGACGCACCGCCACTCCATCGCTAACTCTCGATGGTTTGTCGTCTCACGCTCATCGCGTCCCCACCGATGCATGGGCCGCGCTTCTCATGGCGCACGAGCTCCTGCACTACCGCCCAGTTAACGACCTCTACGAGGACTAGCATGACCACATCACCGAGCTTGTCTGCGTCGCAGGGGGCTCCCCTGCGCCGTCCCACTCTCTGCCTCGCCCTCCGCCAGCAACGGGCGACGCAACTTGTGAAGCACCTCCACCCCCTCTGCCCCAAGACGGCGCCCTAACGCCAAGGCACGCAGCCCCACGGTGCGACCCGCCGGGTCTGGCGCCCGCGCGTGAAGAAAGAAGCTGCCAAGAAGTCCCTCGACCGCAAGCGAACGCTCCACCACTCCTTGCTCCGCCATGCCAGGATCGTTTGCTGCAGCAAGGCCCCGCGCCGCTCACCGTAGCAATGCACGGATGCCAATACCAAGCTCCACCTCCAAGGTGGGCCCCGGTGACCACAACCAGCTGCCGCGCCTTCACCCCGGAGCTGCGCAGCGTCGCCTGGCCGGGCAAGTTCAAGCCAGATCTGCCTCCTCGCTACGACGGCACCCCCGACCCCGTGGAGTTCCTGCAGCTCTACGAGCTGAGCATCGAGGCGTCCAACGGCGACGAGAAAGTCATGGCGAACTAGTTTCCCGTGGCTCTCAAGGATGGCCCCCTCTCCTGGCTCTTGAACCTGCCTCTAGGCTCAATTTCCTCCTGGGACGAGACGCGCAACCGCTTCATCGCCTACTTCCAGGGCACTCGCGACCACCCCCCGGTCGCGGGTGACCTGCGCCGTATCAAGCAACAACCAGGAGAGACCCTGCAGAAGTACATTCAGCGCTTCAACAACACGTGAATCAAGATCCCCAAGGTGACCGACAAGGCCATCATCTCAGCATTCTCTGACGGCGTCCGCGATGTCAAGATGAAGGAGGAGCTCGCCATCCATGAGGAGATGTGCACGACCTTGGAGTTGTTCAACATCGCAACCAAGTGTGCAAGGGCTGAGGAGGGGCGCCTCTCCCTCCTCGAGCTCCCTACTGTGGACCCGGAGGAGAAGAAGACCAAGGCCAAGGACGTGAAGCGTAAGGGAGCAGCCGTGCTTGCAGCGGAGGTAGACACCAAGCACGGAAGAGACCAGCCTGAGTCATCCAAGGGTAGCCGATCGTTTTGCGCCTTCCACAACCTGCATACCCACAACACCAGCGACTGTCAAGAGCTCAGAGCCATTCGAGAAGGACGCTTCGGTCGACGCCCCGAGCACAGTGACGGGGGCTACGGCCGAGGAGGAGGTCGTAGTGGCGGACGCTGGGACGACCATGGCTCGCGCCAGGAGTGGCACGACCAGCCTCGTGAGGACCGCTGGCAGGATCAGCCTCGCGAGGGCGCCTGGAGGGATCAGCCTCATGAGGCTCGTCCTCAAGGCAACGCTGGCCTTCCTACACTACCGCCGCCGCCCAGAAGGAATGACGACCACCATCAAGACGAGGGGCTGGGGGCTTCCAGGAGCCACGCGCTATTGCCTGTATCTTGGGTGGAGCTCAAGCCCCAGCCTCGCAGCGTATCTTCAAACAATTTTCCCGTGAAGTGAATGCAGTTCTCCACAAGCTCGAGGCCACACGCCCGCTCAGGTGGTCCAGGTGCGCCATCACATTCAGTTCGACAGATCATCTCAAGTGCGCGGCTACTGATGGCGTCCTCCCAATGCTCTGTTCGCCAGTCATCAGCAATGTGCAAGTTACCAAGACCCTCATCGACGGTGGCGCAGGGCTCAATGTCTTGTTCGTCGACACGTTCGACAACCTCCAAGTGCCATATGATCAGCTTCAGCCTACCAAGCCTTTCTCAGGAGTAACCGACGGCTCTACTACCCCGATCGGGCAGGTCCGCCTCCCCATTACCTTTGGAGAACGCAACAACTACCGCATCAAACTCATCGACTTCGACGTCGCCTACATCCACCTGCCATACAACGCCATCCTCGGGTATCCAGCCCTGGCCAAGTTCATGGAGGTGACCCATCACGGCTACAATGTCCTCGAGATGCCGGGAAGCGGCGGAATCATCACAGTCCCGTGCGAAGAAAGAGATGCGGTGTGCTCCCTCGAGCGTGCCTTCCAAGCTGCAACAATCGACGACCCTGACAGTTAGGGCGAGCGCCCTCCTAAGGCCACCCCCAAGAAGAAGAAGCAGCTACGCCAAGCAGGGCCTCAGGCAAGCGGTGCCTCGTCAGGATCGGAGCCCGTGCCTGGGGCGCCTCCCTCCATCGCATAGGAAAGCGTGCCCAGCGCCCCTCTCGGGCAGGGCTCGGGGGCTCTCTTCTGGAGGGCGTCGGACTTCGCCAACATCACGAGGGAGGCGCTTGGGCATCACTTGGAGGCGTGCTTCGCGGCACATTTCCTTCAGGAGAACATAGGGCAAGGTGTGCCCACTGCTCAAGAGTTCATCACCAAGACCACTCAGGAACTACAAGACGCGAGGGCCATGCGCGGCGGCCACCGGTCACCAAGCGCAGCTCCCCATCCAGGCAAGGATGTCGAGCTGCGCGTCTCCATCGACATCCCAGGGCTCAATCAGGACGTCGCTCAGGAGCTTCTCTGGCCTTCGCGTGTGGGACGCTGCGAGGGCCCACCTCACAGCTATGTTCGCATGCCCTTTGGCCTGCCGAGCGTGGCGGCCGCCTACCAATGCAACCTGTGGAGCATCCTGGTGGCTCAGGAGGCCAGGCACCACGCTGTGCTGACGAAGCTGAAGACGGTCCTCAAGGAACCCCCTAGACCCCCAGAGCATCCCGAGGCTCAGGGCCCTGGTGGCTCATGAGGTGCAGCCCCTTCGCCGCACGTCTTCAGCTACCCCAACTCTCCTTCATCGACAGGACCAGGTGACATTTTCCAAAGTTCGTTCAGCTGGGAGCACCCCGAGGGCTGCATCATTCCCAGGCCACGTGGGTCCGTCCCTGTGGCATGTATCTTTCCTTTTATGTCTTTAGCTTACCCTGTTGGGGGCGCCCCTCGGGCTGCATCACCCCCAAGCCGCTCGGGCCGGACCCAGTGGCATGCATCTTCCTTGCATTTACCTAAGCTAGGTTGCTTTTCGTGCTTAATCTATCTATGACCATCGCCTGCTTGATTGTCACCCACCATGGGAGCCGGGCGCCGGTCGTCTTTCTTCAGGACCCTTTGCGTTGTCTAACCATCTCGCAGGACCAAGACAGCAAACAAGAACCAAGACCAGGCGCAACCCGCCTTGAGGTAGGGCCTCGTGAGTCCCGCATTGGCTCATGAGTGCCCAGATACACCTCGTCTAACCTTGTCGTGCAAGCCACGTGTCAGGGCGGGGTTGTACACGCTCCCGGGGCTCTTCGCAGTAGGGAGTCCCCATCCCACGCCCCAGTGGAAGCAAATTGCTCCGCGCTGGCCATCGACACTGCTGAGGAGCGGCTATGCCTGTGCACAAGCGGAAGCACGATGCTCCACGCTCGTGATAAACAACTGAGGGCGGCCCCACAGCCGTACCAACCTCAGGGAGCCCCAGAGCTCAATGCGTGGCCTCACCGCAACGCCTCCCCTCGGGAGAGCCGCGCGAGGGGGCTGGGCACGGGGGCTGCGCTTGGGTCATGCCCAAGTGTACGCCACTCAACGAGGTCCCCCGGACCTGATCGTCGCACACCCCTCCCAAGCCGAGCCTCGACGAGGGCAAAGGTATCGAGAATGTTTGCACGTCAAGGGGGACTCCTGAGCATCGCGACTCAGGAGCCCAACTGGTCACGTAGCCCCTCACTCCTTGGTCTGTCCTGGTTTCCGGTCGGCCCAACGGCGGTTGAGGTATGCACGGGGCCGGGCTCTTCCGACGTAGAACATTAACCTATCCTCGCATGTCCTTCCTATAGGTTGTTTGCGCGTCAAGGGGGACTCCTGAGCATCGCAACTCAGGAGCCTAACCGGTCACGTAGCCCTTCACTCCTTGGTCCGTCCTGGTTTCCGGTCGGCCCAATGGCGGTTGAGGTATGCGTGGGGCCGGGCTCTGCCGACGCAGAACACAAAGCAAATATGAAGAAAATCGCGAAATCTCAAAGAAAATATTACAATACATATTGTCCTCACAATATCAAGCGCAAGTTTAACGCCTCCACGAGGCATGGTGCATGTCGCAGGAATAAAGCAGAAAAGCAGCCACAAGTTACCCCTGGACACCGCCGGCGCCTGCAAAAGGTGCCCCCTCCTGGGTAGCGTCGCCTTCACCTCCATCACCGGTCGAGGGCCCGGGGGTGAAGGCGTCGAACTTCTTCAGCAAGGCTTCCACTTGACCCTTCATGGCCGCCGCGGTAGCCGCGAAGTGTTCGTCAGCTACAGGTTCCAGCAGCTCGTCAAGACGAGCGCTGGGGTTGCGAAGGTGCAGGTGGCTGAAGACCCATGTCAGCGCGGCTGAGGAAAGGACGCGGGCCTCTGCCTCCGCCATAGGACCGATGCCCTCCATGACTTCCTCAAGCGCCTTCACCATGAAGGGAAGCAGCTGAGCAGGGCCATCCTTGTCGGTGGCCAGCGGCTTCTCCAAGCCCTTCTCGTACAATGTCTTCAGCGCCCCGCGGGACCTCTCCTTGAAGGTCGAGAAGGTCGCGCGGTCTTCGGCAAGGATCCTCGCCTTGGCATCAAGGTCGGCCTCCTTCGCCCTCTCCTTCTGCTCCAACTCCTCCAGCCGGTTGTGCTCCGATGCCTGCGCCTTCACCAGCTCCCCCAGCTCGGCATCGCGGCCCTTGATGGCGTCCTCCTGAGCCTTCGGAACCTCACCAGCCGTGCCGGACACCGGCACCTCCTGAGCCAGCAGTGCTTCGGGGGCTGACTCCTCCCGAGGGTGCTCCACCGGGCCTCGCGAGGATGACCGGGCTGGAGAAGCATGAGAACCGTCCCCACCTTTGCTCATGAAGAGGGGCGTGGTGGCAGGAGGCGACACGGACTCAAGCGGCGCCACCTCGCTCTCCCTTCTCCTCTTCACCGCAGACGATAGCCTGGTTGCGCAGCAAGGAAAGAGAGTCGAAAACGAGCATCGACAGCAGGAACAAGGCGAGGCGGGGCACTTACTGGTCTATGGCAACGTAGTCCACCTTTCGCTTGGTGATCTTGAAGCCGGAGAGCGTCGCGACCCGAGGCGTGGGCGCACCATCCCCAGAAGCTGAAGCAGGAGCAGCATTTGAACCAGAAGCAGCCCCAGCCAGCACCGGAGCAGCAACAGAACCTCGGGGGATCAGCACCGACCTGCTCCTCATCGGGATCACGGCTAGTCCCTCCTTCTCTTGGGAAGCGTCAGCCTCGTCATCGTCGGGGAAGGCGCGGAGGATGTCAGCCTTACTCAGGGGGGAGGTCTCCCCCATCCCTTCAGGGGTTACCTCTGAGTCTTCCTCCTCCTCTTCTTCCTCCCCGCGAGACTCACCAGAAGAAAGCTCCACTGGCGCGGGGGCCCCTCAGGCCCCGGTGAGCACAGGCGGCACCAGTCCGCACCCGTCGAAGGTCGGCTTGGAGGCCACGATCAGCGCACCGTCCTTGTGGCAGAACAAGGGAGTGAAGACATTCAGAGGATACTCCTGATCGTCCCCAACCAGGAGGCAGAAAGCTGCGGTCAGCTACTCATCGGACGAGGCCTCCGAGCTCAAGCGAACCTTGTCTTCTTCATCCCCGAGTTCCCACAAGGGGTGCAAGCGGGCCTGGAGCAGTGCCACGCGCAGCGCCAGGAACTCCCTCAGGAGCATGGCCCCTGTAATCCTCGCCGCCTTTGCATTGTCGGGCTTCAGGTCGGACTTCATTTTCTCCAGCACCAACGTCACCCGCTCGTCGATGAGCTTCTCGCAGGACCACGCCTTGTTGGCTTGGGGCTTCTCTGTCGGCAACGCCAAGCGCGGGTGGACACGCTTGGCGCTCATCATGACCCATTTGGCCCTGAGGTTGTCGGCCTTCTTCCCGGTGTTGGAGGTTGAGTTGGCCTTGCCGGCCGCGATGAAATTGGCGCACCTGGAGATGTGGCCCTCGCTGACACGAAGGAAGAAGAAGTGCCGCAACAGGGCCACGGACGGCATCACGCCCAAATACGCCTCACAATAGTAGGCAAAGATGGACAAGAGAAGGATGGAGTTGGGATGGAGATGCAGTGCCTGCAGCCCGTAGTGGTCGAGGACCTCATAGAAGAAATCGGAGAAGGGAGGACCCAACCCGGTGGCGATACTGCTCGTGAAAAGGGGGAAGAACGCGCTCCCCCCGGGCTCCGGCACGTCGGAGGCAACCCGAAGCTCCGTCTTCCCCATTTCATTACTCTCCCCCGCCGTCAGCAGGCACGTGGCGGCGAGGTTTTCTCAGAGACGTTGGGCGAGTCGAGGGCGGGTTCGTACCAAGCCTTCGCCGCAGACGGCACTGGCGACGAGGTGGGCATGACCCTCCGGGGTGCCATTGGTCGCTGATGCAAGAGAGGATGGGAGCGGATCTGAAGATTTCGGAAGCAGGGAGCAAGAAAGGGGATCTTAGCAAGGCGAAAGGAAACAGTGAAGGTGAACACTGTCTACGCTAGCCTTTTGACAATCGGGCAGTTGCCGAGGCAGCGTGGGGAAGCGGAGACGCCCACGTCCAATCAACCGCCACACGTCAACCGAGGCTGCAGGCTATGGGGGTCCACGGCACTCCACAGTTGACCATTGGCTTCACCTCGAAGCCAAGCCCGAGCGCGCCTTGGGCCCGGGGGCTACTGTCGGCATTCTGGGAACAGGGGTCCCCAGACTTGCCTGCCTGCGGCCCACGGCGTGGCTTTGCTGGCAGGCCTGTACGGCCCATCTTTATCAACAAGGAATCAAGACCCTCGTGAGGGGCCAAGCCTCGCGAGGCGGACGACACAAGACCTCCTCAGGAGCGGCCTCACTAGGCTGGCTCACGAGGGGCGGAGAGTTCAAGGCCGGGCAAACCTCACGAGGTTCACGTGACGTAAGCCATGACGATTGAGACCAGGCGGCCGCCAGCGCGCGCAGCATCCTTGTTTCCTCTTTGGTGCTAAGGGGGCAAGCGTAGGCGCGGAGTACCGAGGCGTCAAGCAAAGGTTGCCATATTGGTGCAACGAGACCAAGACTAGAAGGACGGCAAGACGGAGGTCACCTTGGAGCCCAAGACGGCGTCATCACCAGAGCCTTTGGCAGGCGAAGACTGCTTTTGTCAGGATAACTTGTACTAGCTGTCTCCTTTCAAATTAGCCGTTGTTGGCTCCCTTCCCGCTCAATATTTGGGGAGAGGACCATGGCCTCTATAAATAGGATTAGACACCATAGTAGGAGGGAACGGGCTTGGAATCCACCCGAACAACAACCAGTTCGCTAAGCACAAGAACACCTCAACCTCCGGAGGTTGTTCTTCCCCTTGTACTGTTCATCCTCAGCCCAAGAGGCAATCCACCACCACCACACTGGAGTACGGTATTACACCACAACGGTGGCCTGAACTAGTATAAATCTTGTGTCCTTTGTATCACAAGTTCGTCGAGTTAATTCGTGAGGTCTTAGCTAAGTTAGAACACGGATCGATAGGGGGGAGATCGTCGCGCGCACCCCAGTGTTCGAACCTTAAGGGTTTTGCCGGAACCCATGATCCGACAAGGGTCGACGGAGGAGTACAAGACACGACTTGGGTTTTTGCTGCTTCGCATGATCCATCGATACAAACCCGGACTAAAAAATGCGAGGGCGGGTCTTTTCCCGCGCGGCAGACAGAGAGTTTGGCATAGTCTGTTCGAGGCAAGGAGGAAGGAAGGGAAATAAGCAAATAAAGGTTGAGCGACTTATTTTTGGGAAAATCTGATTTTACGGAGTACATACCCACTAGGGTTTATAGGGCTCATCTAAAAAACATTCGTTTTTCCGTTTTATAAGTCTCAATTCTACTACTAGTAGTAGTACCATCACATGTTGGATTTCGAGGTGCGTTATATCACCCGATGCAAGCAGTGTCAAGAGAAAACTCACCAATGCATGTATAAGTTCATGGAAATTTAGTGGTAATTCATGCATTCGTTCTAATTAATGCCTCGGTAAAACATAACTTCTTGAGAAAAACGAGCGTACTAATTACTTGTGAAAACTAGGAGTACGAAATTAATTCGACCACTCACCGTCTATCTTGGTTGGAGAGATTTTGAAATTGAGCCATAAACTAGAAAGGAAGGAGTAGTAACTTTTGTCTCGATTACTATTTGTGGCCTTATATAGATGCAAAATGTATTTATTATAGTGGCCTTGTATAAGTAAATGGAGGGAGTACTAAAGGACATATATATTCCAAACAATATGATAATCTCTCTAACCAAGGTAGTAGGGACGAGGAGTAAACGGAGAGAGTAGTAAAATTTTCCCCTCGTCCTGCGAGCCACCGCGCGCGTGGGCGAGGGAGAGGGCATAAGGCGTACAGTACTACTACTACTAAGCAAGATTCACCTCATCCTGCGAGCCACCATGCCGGTGGGCAGGGAAGACGGCGTCCTAAGCAAGCTTCTCCTCGTTCTACGAGTTGACGGGACACATCAAAAGTACTCCAGTGTATAGAGCCTTGCCTCTAAGGTAGGCCCCACATGGTTTGCCTCTTTTTTAACATAACATGTCAAGTCGCAATTTGTTAGTTCACCCGTGGTAGAAGATCCTCCCTCCACCAAGTGGACAACCAGTACACGGTCAAATTACCACGTGGGTTACCTTTTCGTACAGAAATGAGCTCCATCGTGTACCCGCGCGGGTGTGGTTGGGAAAGAGACGGGAGTACGTGCGCCGTGCGTGCACCTCTTCTCTTCGTGCACGTCCCCCACCTATGTGAGTGTGTGTGAGAGATACAAACCTAGACAAATGGCTTGTGCGGAATAACTACTCTTCGTAAGCCATTGTAAGAGTGGACAAAATGGTGAAGGAGGAGATAGGGGAGCGGCAGAGGTGTGCGATTCTTGGCCGACATTTGGCCCCGTTTAAATAGGAGATTAAATAGACGGCGGACGGGAGGAGATCGGTCGGCGTTGCGTTTAATGCCGGGCCGGTCATGAACGGACTTGTGTCCAGAGTGGGTTTCTCGGCTTCCACACGGGCGGGTTTCATGGAGGCGTTTGAATGCGACAAGGAGGCGTGTTCAGTCGGGCATGTAGTGAGTGGCGCCCTCGACTCTCACGTAGGACACTGCGTCGTTATTCCACTGACGTGTGGGCTCTTTGGGTACATGTCCTGCATGTCAGTGACCCAACGCAGGCAGCGCACAACAGAGGAACCTTTGGTGGGCCAGGGCGGTCAGAAGCGGGCATTTCATAAACCGATGATTGTTCATTGAGTGTGACGACATCCTTTTCATGTAGATAAGCCTACTATGTTGATAGCCCGTTCGATACGTTGTGATTCATAAAGACCGCTGCAAACATCAATGTTCTGCTTATCACAGATAAGATTGATTAATACATGTAACAATGCATGTCCTTAACAAAGGGTGCATGCACGTATAGGTTGAGCATGTGTCTTGCGTCGTGTGTTGTGTGCATGCAGGCATGCGAGTGTCGCGTGCGTGCAAGGGTATGTTTCAGTGTTGCATGCATGTGTGTGTACGTGCGTGTGTTCGTGAGTGCATGTGTACGTGTCAGTGTTGCACGCCTGCATGCATGCGTGTGTTCGTTATGTGTACGTGTCAGTGTTGCACGCCTGCATGCGTGCGTGCCTTGCGTGCGTGCATGTGTACGTGCGGGGTGAGGCTACACGTCAGTCGACTGACTTTTTCATCTCCGATCATTAGATTTTCCAGCCGTTGGATACGAAATCAAGGGTCTGCAGTTTATCATCAAACTCCGCCCCCTGAGCCGCCAACCACCACCAGCCAAACCGCCTCCCCACCGCCGGTCCGCCGCCGCACCGGCCATCCCTCTCCCCGCGCCGAGCTTTTTCTCCGGCGATCCCCACCCCACCGCCCAATCAACGCCCCCCCCCACCACCGGCGACTGCCAATCAAAGGTCTCACGACTTCGATTACCCAGCGACCACTAATTTATTACCATTTTTGTCCTTCATATACGCGCTGAAGGGTGGGACCTATGGTAATGTGCGCTGCTGAATGTGGACTGTTTGACTGGTCAATTGATCGTGTCATCAACAAATTACGGAGCTGTATGGTGAGCCAGTGACCGTGTGATCACCCTAAAATGTATTTTATTAACACAGTACAGACTCAAACTACCATTTTTTTTCTTTCATATACGGGCTAACAGGTGGGCCCCACGGTCACGCGCCCCGATGGTGCAACACTAGTTGCGCCACGTGGAACGTTTGACTGGTCAATTGATTGTGTCATCAACAAAATACGGAGTTGTACGGGTGAGCTAGTGACCGTATAATCATGACATGTATTTTTTTAACACGGTACAGACGCAAGGGCTCATATATACGCGCAAGCACTCACTGCTATAAGCGCACACACGCAGATCCTACCCCTATGAGAACCTTCGAGAGAGTGAGCCAGCATATGATCTTGAGATTTTACGAAGTCACCATAGGTGCCTCGTAGTCGAGTGGAACGTCTTCTCCCACTGAACGCACATCACCAGAAAATACTGAAATTAACCCAAGATAAATGCGAGCACCGGGACTTTAACCTTGGTGGGCTCGAGAAACCACTATCCTCCTAACCATCCAATCACATGTTGGTTAGCACGACAAAATGTATGTGGTGACCGTGATGAGCTTATTCTGAAGTCCAGTGACCATATCGTGCTTTCGCTTCAAATACAATGACTGTAAGTGTCATTAACAAAATACGGAGCACGCATCAAATGCAAAGTCCGTCAGTGTCATCAAGAAAATACGGAGACGTATCGTGAGCTAGATACCGTATGATCACCACGAGAATGTATACGGTGACCGTAATGATCATATTCTGAAGTCCAGTGGCCGTATAGTGCTTTAGCTTGAAATACAGTGATTGTCACGCGTGAATGTGTCATGGGCATGCATACTTTTAGAGGGTCAAGAGATAGTTTGTGTGCGTACGTGAAAGTGGTGTAGAAAGAGGGGGTGTCCGGTGGAGACAAGGAGAGATATGCCCTTCGTTTCTCTTTCCCGTGACTAATATTTTAGGAGAATATATAGACATTCACAATGCAGAACAAATATTTTTGGATGCACCATGCAATTAACTTTCATGTATAACATTGTACTATAGTATATGCTTATTTTCTTAGTGGTCGATTGTGTGTGTGGTGTGGTGGGCACATCATTTCTAGTTCTCGTGGGTCAACATGAGGACTCATGGCTCAGTTCCATCCTGCGCCACATAGGTTGGACCGAGATGCGTTATATAAAGACCCATGTGGAGGACTCGGTGTACAACACGAAGCTAGCTACCAGAGTCACGGAGGACTCTATCCCCACTGGTGATAAGCCGACTATATATGATTTGTAACCCTAGGCCCCCAGTATGCTATAGAAGCTTGGGGGCTAGTTCTTCGATAGTATACACACACGCACAATGCCTGGTATTCACGTGTACTTTGTACACACCCCTATCACTAATATACAGTACCAGGAGTAGGCTTTTTCCTCAACTGCAAGGGTCCGAACTAGGGTAAAACTTTGCCTCGTATTACCATCCAGCCTAACAGTCAGGGATATCCTACCGAATGATATGATGGAATCATATCTGCCAACTACTAAGAGAGAGGTGTGTCTGGGGGGCAATGTGTGCGAGAGAGGCCTAAAGATAATGTGCGTGCGGGAGACACGTAGGCACATATATGTGCGTATAGAGGGCTAGTAGAGACCGTGCGTGTGTATATATGCATGTGAGAGAAATAGTGTTTTCCAACTGAGACTAGTAAAAAGAGTGGTACATAGTAGTCAGAAAGAGAGAGAGAGAGAGAGAGATAGAGAGAGCATGTGCGTGAGACTCTCCGACACCCCGAGAGAGATTGTGAGCATGTGTGAAAGAGAAATGCCGATGCATATAAAGTGTGTGCACTTATGCGATAGACAGAGAGATATATAGCACGTTTGTGAGAACGGGCCGAGGCATAGTGCATCTACGTGTAAAAGGCGGTTCTACGCATTAAATTAAAATATAAATGGCATTATTATTTTTGGATGAGATCATGAATTTTGCAAATTGCGTATGGACGAAAATCGGTCTATCAGACACCCATACTCTATTGAATTCTAGCATGTGCATGTGTTTATTTCATATTATCGATCCATAGAGTGAGAGTGGTTTGAAATACAAGCAATGGATGCTTTTGCAATTCATATATAAACATTAATTAGTGCACTCCATGTTGTTAGTGTGAAGCACTTTATACATTTGTCACTTGCATGGATACATTCCAAATTGCTAGCTATGAAATAGAATACATGTCGAATTCAACATAAAGGGGGTTTCGAAGATTCGAAATCATAGGAAGTGCATTCATCTATTTGAACCCGAGATAATGGCATTTGTAAATCAGATGTAAAAGGGGCCATCAATCTTTGTTGTGCGTTTGAACATGCTATATATATTCATACGCATGTCTACCTTTTTTGCAACCAAGGAGATTATATCTGGAACCATGCATGAACTGAGGTAAGTTGCATATTTTTTAATATATACTCGTGTACAATGTATATTCAAATGTACCCCCTCCATTCCAAAATAATTGTAGCTTTAGGATTTTCAAGAGTAAAGGTTTGTGAAGTTTGACAAATCCTGAAAGTTCAATTCAAGAGAACCGAAAACGTTAATGCTTCTGCTCCCAAATATTGAACGAAGCGCCAAATAGGCCTCTGGTCACCCGAAACCGTGCAAGACTAATGTTTGGTGGTAGGAAATTACTGTCCTGACTCTGGCCCGTGTAGCCTATCAGCCCGATGTCCAAAGGTCTAAACCAGGGTAGGTTTGTAACTTCACCAAGAGGCCAGTCTCAACCGCCTCCGGGAAGCATTCATACGCCATGGGCGCCTAAACACCCATGCGCTCGGCCGAAATCTATCCCGCCACATTTGGGACACCTGAGATTACTGTCCTACCCCCAACCCGCAATATGTCCAAAATTTTAGATGGGGGCAAAGTTTGTAACTTCCCCCAAATTTCAAACAAGCGCGTCCCAAACCGAAACATTGTTCCCCCTTAGTTCCCCGCCTCCCTCCGTTTCCCCATTCATACTCTGTGGGCGCCAAAACGCCCTCTCAACCAGCCGCGAAACCCCAGCCTCCTCCGTCCTCCACCCCATAGCACCCAATCCACCGCCGCCCTCCTCCATCACGTCAGAGCTGGTACCCCGACATCGTCGTCCAACGCAACCGCAACCGCAATGCCCTCAAGGACTTAGCAGCTAAAGCCGAGGTAGAGCAGAGCTGCCTCCACGACGCCGACGGCGACGTGCGCCGTACCAGAACCACTCTGACCACGCCGTCCTGCGCCTCACAGCTGCCGCTCCACTATCACAATTGTCCACCGCACCGGAGCTGTTCCCGCTACGACGTTGTCCGCCGCCTTGGATCTGGTTCCCCGCCGCCGAGAGACGGCGACCGCACCACACTCAACAACTTGGCCATCGGTTCGTCCAAGGCTCCACCGTCCTCCACAACTTCTCGTTTCCAGCAAACCACAAGAAGATCGTTAGAAAAACAGAAGGAGGACACAGCACTGCCAGCAGAAAGAGGTACTCCTCTTCCCTTATTCATGCAAACCTTATGTCTCTGCTCACACTGTATGCATCCCATGAAAGAAACTAGTTGAGCACTTCTTACTGTATCTTCTTCGTGATACTAAATGCACAAGGTTTCCTCCCTTTACTATTTCACCTTTGCTAGAGGTCAGTAGCCTGCCTGGATTTCAATTCAGGGGCAGTCGAACCGCAATTAAAAGAAGCAGCACCCGCTTAGGTGCGCGGAGCACCTAGTCCGCCTGTTCGCCGAGGAAGCGGCGCATCGGTGTCTATCATAGGGGTGTGGGGTGCAGGAGTTGCTTGCGCCCGATCTGGAGGTCGGCGGGGCTTGAATGGATGGCCGGGGGCGGTGCCAGGCACGGCGGTGCGGTGAGGTCGAGGGAAGGGTGCAGGCAGGGGACTGGGCCGGTGGTCGTTGGCGTTTCGAGGAAGATCGTCAACACTGACTGGTTGGAGGTAGATGAAGGCGATCTGCCCGTTCTTTGTACATCGGACGGTGCAGAAAAAATGGACTGGCCTATTTGTTTTCAGTCGACTCTTATTTTCGTAGAATCTTGTAGTAATTTAGTGTGCCATGCATGTTGTAGATCTATCATATGTCTCCCATCATTTATTTCTCGCCGACTTGCTCTCTGCTACCTTTACACTGTACTAATTGTGCACACACTTCACCCATACTCACACTATTGTTTTTTATGCATGGGTATTTCAGACTCTGACGCAGTGTTGATGAATGCAAAAAAGAAAAGACAGAAGTCGCTCCGGTGTAATTCGAAGATAAGCACTAAGCGTTTCAGCGCTCTAAAGGGTGCAGTGTCAGCAGTTGGGGATAGTAAACGTAGCTCTGCAGTTGATGATCTCAATTGCCACACACAACCATCCCAGGTGCTTGCTTTAACTTCGCACTGTCAAATGTGGTTGCATGTTGCATATGGTGTCTAGCTTGTATTGCTTCCAATTTGGTTAAATTGCATCTGCTTACTTTACACATTATACCTTTGATAATGACATGCCTTCCTGTTTTTGATACATACTAGATATGTCTATTAACCATGTTCGTACATCAAACTAATGCTCTTTTGTATCCCTTGTCAATCCCTTATGATGAGACAGTCACCCCAGTGGGTTACTATGAGACGCCATACTCATTTAAACAATGCAGTGTCATCCTCCCCACATGATTCTCAAGAAACAGCAAGGCTAAATGAAGATAGTCAACGTAGCTCTCTAGTTGATGACCGCAATTCCCCCACACCACCATCACAGGTGCTTGCTCTAACTTCGTAGTGTGATATGTGGTTGCATGTTGCATACGGTGTCTAGCTTGTAATGCTTCTAATTATGGTAAATTGCATCTGCTTAGTTTACACATTATACCTGTGAATATGACATGCCTTCCTATTTTTGGTACACACTACATCTATGTGTTAACCTTGTTCTTACATGAAACTACCTCTCTTCTGTATCCTGCATCAATCACTTACGACGAGTCACCTTTATTCGTTGCATATTGCATATTATTTCTAGCATGTTGCCATGTATTGCTTCTAATTTGGTCAAATACATTTGTTAGGGCACCCTTTTAATTTGGCAGAGTGATATTGGTTTCATCTTTCATATGGTTTCTAGCTTGCATTGATTCTAACAAGTTCAAGAACCTCGTGCTTAGTTTACACTTTATACATCATACATGTCAATATGTCACGCCGTCCTGTTTTTCATACATATTCCATCCTCCTATCATGCGGCTGCCTTACATGAAAGTAGTGTTCATCAGTATCATGCATCAATGAGTTCTGAAGAGAAAATTGTATTCCTTTTTCTTGTGGGTTTGACTTGATAAGGCAAAATCAAGAAAGAAGAAGGAAAAGAGTAAGGAAGGCGATGATGGTGGTCCTCTGCAGCAACGTAAACGGAGCATCTGTACCGATGCTCCTTGTACTGATAGTGCATTACAAGGTCCAAGTCTCCGCTCCCCTACACCACCATCCAAGGTGCTTGATCTAACTTGGCAGTGTGATATCTGCTTGCATGTTGCATATGGTGTCTAGCTTGTATTGCTCCTAATTAGTGTAAACTGCATCTGCTTAGCTTACACATGATACGTGTGAATATGACACGCTTTCCTGTTTTTGGTACATACTATATATGTCTATCACACCATGTTCTTACATGAAACTACTCTTCTTGTGTATCCTGCATCAGTCACTTATGATGGGACACCTTTAAGTTGGTAGTGTGATATTAGTTTGCATCTTGAATATGATGTCTAGCATGTATTGCTTCTAGTTTGATGAACACCACCTATGACGAGACAGTTTTAACTTGGCAGAATGATATTGATTGCACCTTTCATATGGTGTCTAGTTTGAAGTGCTTCTAATTTGTTGAAGTGCCTTCTGCTTAGTTACCACATCATAGGTGTGAACATGTCAAGCTGTCCATTTTTCGTACATATTACATCCTCGTATCATGACTTTGCCTTTCATCAGAGTAGTGTTCGTAGGTATCATGCATGAATGAGTTCGGAAGAGCGAATTATATTCCTTTTTCTTGTCGGTTTGACCTCACAATGCAAAATCAATAAAGCTGAAGGAAATTGGCAAGGCATTGGATGATGGTGGTCCTTCCGAGCAACTGAAACGGAGGTTCTCTACAGATTCTACTCCGACATCCTCCCAACAAGATTCGCAAGACAAGGCAAGGCTAGACAGTCAACGTAGTTGTGTAGATGATGAGCACATCTCCCCTACTCCACCATCACAGGTGCTTGCTCTAACTTGGCAATATTATATGTGGTTGCATGTTGCGTATGATGTCTAGCTTGTATTGCTTCTAACTTTGTTGAATTGCATCTGCTTACTGTACACATAATGCCTATGAATATGACATATGTTCCTATTTCTAGAACATACTATATCTGATCACATGATGTTCTTACATCAGACTACTGTTCTTGCATATCCCGCATCAGTCACTTATGATAAGGCACCTTTAAGTCGCCACTTTGATATTGGTTGTGTCTTGCATATGATTTCTAGCATGTACTGCTTCTGATTTGTTGAAACGCCATACAGTTTGAACTTGGCAGAGTGATATCGGTTGCATCTTTCATATGGTGTCTAGCTTGTAGTGCCTCTAATTTGTTGAAATGCCTTCTGCTTAGTTACCACATCATAGGTGTGAATATGTCACGCCATCATGTTTTTCATACATATTCCATCCTCGCATCATGTCTTTGCCTTTCATCCGAGTAGTGTTCGTCAGTATCATGCATGAGTTCTGAAGAGCGAATTTTATTCCTTTTTCTTATCGGTTTGACTTTACAATGCAAAATCATTACAGCTGAAGGAATTAGTCCGGTAGTGGATGATGGTGGTCCTTCAAAGAAACTCAAACAGGGGGTCTCTACAGATTCTACTCTGCCATCCTCCCAACAAGATACGCAAGACAACACAAGGCTGGACAGTCAATGTAGCTGTGTAGATGATGAGCACATCTCCCCTACTCCACCATCACAAGTGCTTGCCCTAACTTGGCACTATTAAATGTGGTTGCATGTTGCGTATGATGTCTAGCTTGTATTGCTTCTAACTTTGTTGAATTGCATTTGCTTACTTTACACATAATGTCTGTGAATATGACATGTGTTCCTGTTTCTAGAACATATGTGTACATGATGAGCACATCTCCCCTACTCCACCATCACAGGTGCTTGCTCTAACTTGGAACTGTTATATGTGGTTGCGTTTTCCGTATGATGTCTAGTTTGTATTGCTTCTGATTATGTTGAATTGCATCTGTGTA